>NW_023644418.1:7500-8682 GCF_015228065.2 Penaeus monodon | reverse complement strand
AATTATATATTGATAGATTATATATTAAATATAAGTATAGTATATTATATATATTGTGATATTTTGATATAATATATATGATATATATATAATATTATATATATATGTGTGTGTTGTGTGTGTGTGTGTGTGTGTGTGTGTGTGTGTGTGTGTGTGTGTGTGTGTGTTGTGTGTGCGTGTGTGTGCGTGTGTGTGTGTGTGTGTGTGTGTGTGTGTGTGTGTGTGTGTGTGTGTGTGTGTGTGTGTGTGTGTGTGTGTGGTGTCTTTACGCAAATATGCATAAACACACACACAACACACACACACACAAACCACACACACACACAACACACAGACACACACACACACACACACACACACTGTAGCCAGCTTTATATGTGTGATGTTACTGGCATATGTATGCCAAGGTTATTCTTGTAAGCGACACGTGAGTTGGGAGCACCACTTCGCCAGATGTAAGCGAGTGGCCACCGCAAGCCACCAGAATATGAGTGACACGAGAGATTAAGAGCACCGCGTCACCAGGTATGACCGAGACGAGAGATGGACTTGGGTGGGCCAGTGAAAAAGGGGTTTAGCTTGCTGGTTTATTCTTGAAGACAGATATAAGACCCCCCCCAAGAGACCCCGTGTCCCCGGGTGGAGGACTAGGTGGTGGAGCTGGACCCTGTGTTGCTTGGGCTGTCTGCTGTGTCTCTCTCTGTGTTACGGACGTGTCCTTTTATACGGCGGTTCCCTTCGAGGACGGATGTTTGTTCTCGTGCGAAAAGAGAAAGCCGGCGACATCTGCGTCCTGCCCAAGGAGAAGGGCTGCGTGCTTGGACGGAGGTGTGAAGTGTACATCCGGTCTTGCTACGTATTGTTGATATCGCTCGGCCACGCGCAAGGCTCGTCCCCGAGCGACTGTAACGCTTGAAACGATACAGTAGAGGGTCTGTTTGGTATCTACAGATGGTTCCTGGTGATCCGAGAGTCGCTAGGCCGTCGCGTGCCAGGTAGCGGGTGTGGCAGAGGTTTCGCACTGAGGTGCAACATTCAATAGCGAGGAGGGTCATCGTCTTCAGAAGCTGAAATATAAGTGTACCAGACCAGTAAAAGGGCTAAGGAGGAGGATGATAATGTGTTTGTCAATCACCTTACTAAGTTGCAAGAAAAATGAGAGAATAATAATAAGAGTTTGTC
>NW_023644418.1:0-2500 GCF_015228065.2 Penaeus monodon | reverse complement strand
CCTCTTTTAACACACAGCCATCGCTACCAAGTCCTCTTCGATCACGCCTACCCGCACCATGTCTGTCCTACTACTTCATGCTCACCACTCACGCCTGTGCTACCCTCCTGACGAAGTCGCTAAAGATGTATCTTCGCACTCTACGCCGCCACACTCGCCAATCCGCACACCTGCTCGCTAATTCTTCGCGAACCCTCGTCAACACAGCCAGGATGTCGCAGTTCTATCCAGCACCAACAATCTCCTCGTTACTATTAAAAGTAAGTGTACCTATTAGTGCCAGAGTAACTATTGCCCTCCCTATACCCACCCACACCTTGCATACAAGTTGCCTTCTTTCAAATTCAAGTACACGCCACTCTACGAACGCACACTACTAACTCTATACTACATAACTTTTCCCCACTGTTTTTTTTCAACACAATCACACACTGAGATCAAACTAAGTGACACGCACCCTCACTTCACACCTCATTCCCCAGCCCTAACCATCCCGTAATTGATGTATTGTGTTAGTATTTTTCTGTCTATTATCATTTTTATCCTCATTTCTCTCAGAACCAATGAGTACCTTCGAGTTGAATTAATTATTGTTATGTTCGGCTGCTCTCATCATATCATTCATGTTTATTTGTGTCGAATTAATGAATTATATTTTTTTTCTCTTATATGTTATTCCTATTAGTATTACTTCTTGCGTATTGTTATATTCTGTGTATACACGTATATCGTTGTGTTCTCTATATCGCTATTTCTTCATACTTTCCTTAATAATCGGTCGCTCATTCACACATATATTTAGATCACCTCCAGTACAACTACCTGCCCATTCTACATGGAATTCGCCCAAGGATTATGGATTTTACTATGTGCCATCCCTATGACTAATAACTGAACCCAAATCTCTTTTCCGACGTCCTCTCGAAGTTCGATATCTTGCCCTCAGTAATGCTGGAGTTTATGCTTCTTTAGTTTAAGGTTTGGTGAATATGTACTGATGGTAGTGTCTCCAGTTGCAAATAATGGCAACACATTGGAGACACCATGCTTTATATAGGCTTACTCGGTTACATTCACCGCAAGTTAATTCTAAGCCCGGCTCATGGCCGTAAACGAAGGAACCCTGCGCCCGCCGCACCGAGAATTACGCTCATATGATTGAAGCGCCGAGACGCGCACTGTTGATTTTCACCGCAAGTTAATTTTAAGCCGGCTCATGGCCGTAAACGAAGGAATCCTGCACCCGCCGCACACTTACGCTCATACGATTGAAGCGCCGAGACGCGCACTGTTAGAATTAAGTTCAGGCCCAGCTGCCTATGTGTTCGAAGCATATATACTTGCCTATTTACCCCAAAGATATGGAATTCTTATCCAATTAATTTTTCTATCTTCAATATGATGGTACCTTATTGAACTCGCTAATCCTGACACATCCAAGCTATTAACACCTTACTTGACACGCCCTTCTTGTGACAAACTCTTATTATTATTCTCTCATTTTTCTTGCAACTTAGTAAGGTGATTGACAAACACATTATCATCCTCCTCCTTAGCCCTTTTACTGGTCTGGTACACTTATATTTCAGCTTCTGAAGACGATGACCCTCCTCGCTATTGAATGTTGCACCTCAGTGCGAAACCTCTGCCACACCCGCTACCTGGCACGCGACGGCCTAGCGACTCTCGGATCACCAGGAACCATCTGTAGATACCAAACAGACCCTCTACTGTATCGTTTCAAGCGTTACAGTCGGCTCGGGGACGAGCCTTGCGCGTGGCCGAGCGATATCAACAATACGTAGCAAGACCGGATGTACACTTCACACCTCCGTCCAAGCACGCAGCCCTTCTCCTTGGGCAGGACGCAGATGTCGCCGGCTTTCTCTTTTCGCACGAGAACAAACATCCGTCCTCGAAGGGAACCGCCGTATAAAAGGACACGTCCGTAACACAGAGAGAGACACAGCAGACAGCCCAAGCAACACAGGGTCCAGCTCCACCACCTAGTCCTCCACCCGGGGACACGGGGGTCTCTTGGGGGGGGGTCTTATATCTGTCTTCAAGAATAAACCAGCAAGCTAAACCCCTTTTTCACTGGCCCACCCAAGTCCATCTCTCGTCTCGGTCATACCTGGTGACGCGGTGCTCTTAATCTCTCGTGTCACTCATATTCTGGTGGCTTGCGGTGGCCACTCGCTTACATCTGGCGAAGTGGTGCTCCCAACTCACGTGTCGCTTACAAGAATAACCTTGGCATACATATGCCAGTAACATCACACATATAAAGCTGGGCTACAGTGTGTGTGTGTGTGTGTGGTGTGTGTGTGTGTGTGTGTGTGTGTGTGTGTGTGTGTGTGTGTGTGTGTGTGTGTGTGTGTGTGTGTGTGTTTATGCATATTTGCGTAAAGACACACACACACACACACACACACACCCCACAACACACACACCCCCCACACCACACACCCCACAACACACACACCCCCAACGCAAAAAC
>NW_023644417.1:0-8682 GCF_015228065.2 Penaeus monodon | reverse complement strand
TAACCTAAAAATTAACTTAACGACCAAAAAGAAAAAAAAACCCCAAAAAAAATTTTTTTTTTTTTTTTTTTTTTTTTTTTTTTTTTTTTTTTTTTTTTTTTTTTCTTTTATAAAAGCTGTAGTATTTAGGAACGCACAATTCAACCTATAAAAAAATTTCCTTTATGGCTAACGTATCCATGGCAAAAAACGAAACTTTTTATTCACCCGATTTTAATGAACAAGTCAACAACAGTCTTCAAAATTTAAACCCGATGAACAACTGTAAAAACAAAACCTGATTAAGGAAGGGGCATAATCTTATTAAAACAGAATGATTGCACTGACAAACTTTCTTCTATACTTTTGTTTCGTCTAGTTTCCAATTTTAAAAAGTTAACCGGGCCCACTCACCTGTCCATAGTCCCTTTTTCTTTTAGGGGCTGTCATGCGGGTTTTTTATGTTGGTCTCCCAAAAAACACAAACCAGTAATATCAACCTCTTGCCCCAATTTATTCATCTTTTGGCACTTTCATTATAATCTAGCTAAAAAAAAAAAAAAAAAAAAAAAAAAAAATCAATAATACGATTCCCCTTCCATCAAATTTCTGAATGAAATCATCATTTAAGTTTTTGAGGACCCCAAAAACGTGGTATTATGATGTCGAACGCCCCAAAACACAACAATACTACGGCTATTGCCAGATGCAAACAATTTTACTTTTTGCAGTACAAGCGACCCTTCTTATTCTTAAATTTTAATTAAATGTGGTTTCCCTCAACTATCTTTTGGATATTAAGCTCGGGTTTCCTTAGAGTGACAAAAATAAAAGGGGGTGAGGGGAAAGTACTGGTAGGTATAGCAGTTTTTGATGTGGGAGGAGGAGGAGGAGGTTAGAGTGTTAGTGCTTTTTCATTGTCATGAGGTGCTATTGTAGATGGAAAAAGTATCAAAAGGGTAGGTATGTCTGATAGCTTCTAAAAAAAATCAGTCTTTCAGGATTCCCCCCTCGGAAGCCCCTTGGAGGGGGGGGGGTTTAAAAGGCCAATAAATTGGTGAGCGGCCCAAAGGGGCTACCCATACTGGGGGGGGCACCAGTGAGGGCTGAACAAAAGGGCTCCTGGTGCACAAAGGGCCAAAGAAGGGGATGGTGAAACCCAACCCCTGGTTCATTCCATTTGACCAGGGAGAACTCCCCCCCGTGGTTTGCCATGGTGGCATCCCATATTCCCGGGGAGACAGGAGTCCTGGAGGTTGAGCAATGCTGCCTTCGCCCTGCAGTGAAACACACCTCTTGGCCCTTTTATTCGGTTAGACGGGTGGCTTGATCAAGGCCCGGCAAGTCAACGGGGGGCAAATATGGCTAGGGTCAAGCAGACACATTCAGTCGGTAGCGCAAGGTCCTGCGACTCCCATCAGTACTGTAATAGTAGTCTATATTTCCTATTATCCCTGTGGCTTTGGGTTTTTTTGAGCCCCAACTATAGTTTTTCCCCGTTGGACTCCATGGGGGGGTGGGGGGTGAGGAAATAAGTTTCAAATTTGTATGAGTTACGCAATCCCCCGACCGCCCTACGCAACCCCCCGACCTTTTCCCTTTGGAAACATCACATGTTGTCATTTGGAACCTTTTCCATTTCCCAAAGGGTAAAAAGGGTTATCAAATGGTTCCCGGGCTTCCAAACCAGGTAAGAAGGGGAAAAGTCTCCTCAATCCATAAGGAAATCCCTGGTAAATATGAAAGCATTTTTAAGAAAACATGTAAAAATTTTTTTGAAGGATGTTTAAAACTCACCCCCCAGCGAGATGGAAGCCTGATAGTTGGGGTTTCGTCACCAGGCGAGAGTGTGCTTGCAACAAAATTCCTGGGGCCAAGTTCATGTTCTCCTCACAAAACCCCAATCAGTTTAAGGGAATTGTCTTTTCCGAGACCTGATGAGGTATTTTGGGGAAAAAATTAGAGAACTAGGAATTTTAAATGTAGGGCAGAAAAACGTTTTAAAGGAAGAAATTTGTGTTTGGAAAGTCGACCCCAGCTCTTTAATTTTTAACACATTAGTCCTTCCAAAATCGGAAAATTTACATTTACCACTCTTTTTAAAAACCATAGGTCCCCAACCCCTATGGGGTGTTTAAAATCCGGGGGTTTATGGGCTGGAGCCAATTTTGCCATTTTAAAAAAAATGGAAAAAAAAAGTATGTGTAAAGTGTGGTACAACGGGTCATCAAGGAGATGACAATGCCCAGGCCCAATATGTGTTACCACTCAAAAAAGCTATGAAGCTTTTTCATGCAATGTAAAAGGTAAAATTGAAAAAAAAAAAAACCCTTTTTTTCCAGAGCAAAGAAAGTGCCCGGTGTGTTTGCACAGCCGGTAGGTCCTTGCTTCGGTTCTACCCCACCAATCTTCTTACAACACACACTCGCCACTTCCTTTAACCCAGCCCAAAATTGCGACACCCCTCGGGGTGATTTGGTTCCCCCGAAACGGAGTGGGAGTGGGGGGGTCTATTGAGGAGACTCCCCCCCCAAAGTAAGGTTTTGGACCCACATTAAGGCTCCGAGGCCTCAGTGGTGACGCCCCGCTCCACCACACCCACAGGGGCCTCTGCTACTAGGCAGAATGCCCTGAATAAAGGCTCAGGCACCCCTTTGCCAGGCAAAGGAATCCTGACCCTGTAAAAAGATCCATGCCACAACATCCACAGGGCCTCCGCTATAGAAAAAATTTCCCCTAAAGAAAAGGCCCTCCTGAAACCTGTCCAAAGGGGAAACTGTAAAAAACGTTCCACGGGTAAAAAACCCATTAAAAAAGTACTCCCAGGTCATGGAAAGGGACACCCAAAAGGTGTGGGCAAACCTTGACCACAGGTGCTGCCAAACACCTTATGAAAAATAAAAAAGAATGGAACCTTAATAAAATTGAACTGTCGGGGAAAATTCATGCAAAAGGGAAGAACTGCAACATCTGATAGCTCCATGTAACCCATTTGGGTTATGCTACAGAGATTATGGAAAGGAAAATTACCCCTTTTCCCTAAAAGGGCCCCATTATGGACCTTTAAAAAATGGACCCTTTTAAAGGGGAAAATAGTAATGGTACTCTATTTCCTTTCCGGGCCACCACCGCAGACAACACGCAGGTGAAGGCGTGAGAATAGGCTGACACGACCTTACATGTTCACCCATTATTTTTCCCACATAACTCAAAAAATTTTTGGGAAAATTATTTGGGCAGTTGCCACATCCTTTCTACTTTGGAGTTTTCAATGGTGGGCATCACCTTGGGAGACCTTTGTCAACCCCCAGGGAAAGGGCCTTGGGGTCCGTTCTTAAAGAAAAAGCTTTTTTTCTGAACAGGACACCCCACACTTTCCCAATTCAAAATGGGACATTCTCCCAATATAGACCTATCAATAGGCTCACTTTATTCAAGTTGAACTTATTGGGGGGTCATGGAAAAACTTGCATGGAAGCCCCACTTTTTCCAAATTTTAGAGGAGGTAAAAGGTTTTTAGTCAATGGGGGCAGAGATGGGACTTTAACATGCGACTGGAATCTTTTTAGATCAACTGCAGTATTGCAAGGATCGTATGATTTCAGTGTGTTCAAAATGTTCAATACCTCAATCACAAATCACCCTTTCAACGAAGCATCCCTTTCCAAAAAGTAGCGGACAGTACCGTCGCCCTCCAGTATCTGGGGTCGATGAAAGCCAAAAAGCTGTAGAGCAAGAAAAGCTGCAAAGGCAGTTGAAACACCACCAGATTTTTAAACCCTTGAAAATTACAAAAAGATCCAGCCCAAAGGCAGGCGCGTGCTAAAAGGAGGTAGGGGGACGTGTGGGACGTATGTCTTCTCAATTAATCTGGGCCCCTTTAGAAGGTTGGGACAATGAGCTACTAAATCCCCTGGGATTTTCTCACTTCTTCGGGCTGAAAAGGAAAAAAACACCAGTGCCTTCAGTAGGGTGCAGCAGAACTCCATAAACTTTTCCCTTTTTGCCAAAGATGGGCTCTGTTTGTAGCTCCCGTAAGAGCCCCAGGGAAAGGGGTATTTCCTATCAAATGATTCTACTTACTGGAGCTCCCAGAAGTTCCCGTTGGAACATTTTAATAGGGAGGGCACAGGCCCTCAATGGAAAGAGGCTATAATCTTCCTGACCTAAAAATGGCAAAAATGCTCCAACCCGAAATTACAGACCAATTTTTCTCACCCCTGCATCTGCAAGCTGATGGAGAAAATGGTAAACTTAGGTTGAATGGCTGCGAAAAAAAAAGGTGTTGACCCCCCTATCAATAGGCTTTTGAAAATTTAGATCAACCACAGAGCACTTGTGAGGATGGAAACTGCTATGCAGAATTCCTTCGCACAGGAATCACATTTAGCAGTCTTCTTTTACCTTTTAAAAGGGTAGATCGACTTGGGAAAAAGGGATACTCATGAAGCGTTGATATTGGTTAAAAGGAGCATTACCTACCTTTTATACAAAGCTTCCCGCTTACAGGAAATTAGAGTTGGGGGGGAAAAAATTCTCTAACCTGGAAAACCCCGCTGGAAGGGTCCCACAAAGGGGTGTTTTAAATGAAACCCTGTTTGCCTTGCTATAAAGAAAAATTGTAAAAAGTTTTTCTAAGTTTTTGTCCATGTAAAATTTTATGGGATGACCTTTACATGTACTGTCAGGGGGAAGCTTAAAGGAGTGCAAAGGGCACATGCAGACTGCATAAATCAGGTTGTACAATGGGCAACAATCATGGTTTAAATTTTCTCCCAAGGAAGACCCCTGGCTATACATTTCCACAAACGAAGAAAATTCCCCCTTCCCCCTATTTAGGGAAAACCCCTGCAATTTTCAAAAAGGTGAAAAATTGGGTTAATTTTGATCAGGTTACATGGGTGCCTCACATCAAACAGTTAAAAGTGAAAGGGTACAAAAGCCTTAGTATTTTTCGGGTTTTTCAAATCTTTTGGGGTGCGACCGCACAACGTCTGCGGCTTTACGAGCGCTTTTTTAGTAAGCTTATTAGGCTGTGAGGGGTATTTTTCTGCAACTCCACTTTTCTCCCGGGGTTGGACCGTTTTAAAAATGAAACTCCAGAAAACGTACTGGGGCTTTTTAGGCTTCACCTGTGGAAAACCCCGTTGCTGAGTGGGGAACCACCCCTTTTTATTTCCGGGGGCAATGAACCGTTTTTTACACGAGAACAAAGGTTCCGGGATTCCTACCCAGGGTTTGGTTTTTTAACCCCTGAGGATAGCCCATCCTATGGTAGGAGAATGAGGGGGAAACTTGTGGAAGAGCTTAATTTAAGGTTTGGCTGTTGGGAATCCCCAATTCCCCCCCTTGGGCAATCAAGTCGAGATGGGTTTGGTCGGAATTGGAAAGGGGAGAGATCAGCAGAAGTCAGAGAGAGATATCTTAGCACATTTAAGTACCCCGGATCAGATGCAAATATACAGATGGTTTAAACTGAAAATGGGTGGGCTTTGCAGCAGTGAGCAGAAGGGAAGACTGCACGGCAGTTTTTTCTAAAGCCTCGATCTTCCTGCAGAGTTACATCCATCCTTGCAGCAGTTAAGATGACTAAGATCTTACAACCATTCTGTTGTATAATTGTGATCTTGTAGTGCCTTGTAAGCAATCAAAGTTTTTAAAATCATCAAATCCCGTAGTGAGGGGGGTTTAAGATTTTTGGGTTGCTTTTATGTCAACACATAAAACTCTATGTGGGTGCCAGCACATGTTTGGGATCTGGGAATGAGGAGGACAGAAGGCCAAGGAGCGCACTCAGCCTTGTGATGCTCGTTTTCCTTCCCCCACACCCACCTGAAACCAGCATGTGGGGTTGTCTTCGTGATAGATGGAGGGAAAAATGGAGGCAAAAAACCTCAGAAACAAACTGCAGGGGATTAGAGATGATCTTGGCAGTTTTGGGGTTACCCGCATCCATCCCCAAACCCAAAAGAAAAAATGGGCACACGAGATGCTCTGGACCCAGATGGCTAAAAAAAAGCACTTTGTGAGGATGCCAAAAGCATTAACTCGCACTGTAGTGGAAAAATGTGCAAAAATTCTCAGCCAAAACGTATGTACTTGTCTTCCCCCTACCACTGAAAAATGTATTGGGGGGGGTTGTGCATAGAAAAAGGTCTTTTAGTTTCATTAGGGGGCTAATTTTTTCAAAAAAATTTTAATTTTAGATAAATTTTATTAATTTTATTGCTTGGGCATGATTTTTTATGCTTTTTTTTTTAATTTAATTTATTTTTATTTGTAAGATATTTTTGATAGTTTTTTTAAAGTTTTAAAATTCTAATTTTTCTATTAAAAAGGGTTTCGCCGCTATGCCCTTAGCTTTTGATGGGGCAGACAATTTTAAAAACAATCAATCTTTCGGGATTGTTCAATTATTTTTTTTGAGCGTCGAAGGGGTGCGAGAAATCCGGGGGGAATTGAGATTAAAAAGGAAAAATACTGAAGGGCATGAAATGGATAAATTGAAAAAATGGAGGTGACAAAATAGCAAAAAAAAAAAAAAAAAAAAAAGGAGTGACGTTCAATAGTAAATTTTAAATGTTAAAGTTACTTATTCTAAACAAGAATATATGGAAACTCCAAGTTCTGTGAAAACATGTCGAAATCACAAAATTTTAGCATTAACTTCTGCATCGATGGCCCTCCTGCCATGGCGTGGTTTGGGACAACCCGTTTGGGGGCTTCCTGTGGGCGTCATCTTCCCCGAGCAGCGCGATTCCGGGGACGAAGACTAGTGCAACTGTAAAGTGAGAAATATATTTTGGGGAAAAGTTTACTCACATAACTTTGTTTTTGCTTTGGCATTAATCCTTTCTACCATTTTCCTCTGAGCATTTCTAAAAATTTTTAAAAAAAATGTATAAAAAAGTATACTAAAAGCGCTTTATATAGTGAGGGAAAAAATTTCATTTGAAATTGGGTAGTATTTAAAAAGGACATTCTTAAATCATCCGTTTTTTTTTTTAATAAAAAAAACCCGCAAAACTGAACCATTTTCCGGGTGTTAAGCCTTGACGACTATAAAAAGTGCATGTTTTTGGAACATCATACCTAAGGATGACTATATTCACAGTTTTTTTAAATGGCTTTTCTCGCAGCCCAACCCTTTGTTTAACCCCTTAACGAAAAAAATTTTAATTTCAGATTTTTACCGTGCACAACGGCGGCGCAATACTACTACTACTACTTTATACTACTCTACACCATTTAACAAATACTACTATACTAAAATAATAATAATAATAATAAAAAAATAAAAAGGGAAAAAGGGTGATAAAACAAAATAATGTACATTAAAATTAAAACTAAATTTGTGTCATCATTAAATCATTATCATTTTATCATTATTTTTTTACTATGCTGCTGTGTTTTTATATTATTATTGTTATTAGTATTGTTTTGTCATTATAATTTTTTTAATTTTTTGTATTGCCATTGTCATCACTTTATATATATTTTTTTTTTCTCTTTTTCATTTTTTTTTATTATCATCATGACAATAATAATAAAGCGCCGAGGGCATGTCTTTACCATGACATGGCCCGTTCTTTACAGGGAAAAAATGAGGTGATTTGGATGCTGCCTTTTTACTGGGGTGAGCGTCCTAACTCCCCCTTCCACCAAGAAGCGGCCCCAGGCCCCTCGCTTCCCCACTTTTGGGGCGCCCCCACCTCGCAGCCTAAACTGGTATTACCAGTTTTCCCCTGTATCCTTTTCCTTTTTTTATTTTTTTCATTTTTTTTATCTCTTCGGCACGCTTTTAAAGTGTCATAAAACCCCGAAGGGGTAATGGTCGCACATTCTCTCTCTCTCTCTCTTTTTTATGGTTTTGGGTCCTTTTTCTTTTTTTTGGGGGTCGAACTATTTGGGTTTGGGCTCCCGACACTTACTTTGCGAATTCTTTTTCGCGCCCTGCCTGGGGCGGGCCTGTTTTGTACGTGGTCCGTCTCAGGTTATTTGTGCTCTCGTTTTTTATATTTACCTTTGCACCAGGATGCGAATTCCTGTTTTCCCCCAAAGTTAAGTGTTATTTAGGTTTGTGTAAGGGGACCCTGGGCTCTTTTGGCGGGTGACCCGCTGCATTACTTGTGCAAGGGCGTCTCTTTCACAATGTCCCAAAGCACACTTTGCAAATCAAAGTGCAGAGAGTTAAGAGGACCCCTTCACATGGGGAAAACCTGAGTATCCGCACCTCCATTGTGCCATTTATTGTTCTAAAAATGAGTCATTCTTTGTTTTTTCTCTTCGCTTGAGGATCTGTACCCCCCTGGGAGAAAATCTTGCCATAATACTTTCAGGACCCTTTTTTCTTTGTTTGATGTTTTTGTCTCGGTTTTTTCCTGCCTGATTTTTGGTGTTCAGGCAGTCCCCTGATCTGGCCCTTTTGGTGTTATTTTCAGCAAGTTAAACCCATTTGGGATCCCCCCCCCAACGGAAGCCGCCTTGCCGCGGTGGGGGGCTTGAGGTCCCCCAAAGATCTGGTTTAGCCGGACCGGGGCTCCATACTGGAGGGGCCCATGAGGGTGAGCAAAATGGGGTTCCTGTGACCAAGGCCTTGAGGGGGATTGGGGGTACCCACCCCTGGTTCATTCCATCTTTGGACCCGGGGGGAAATCTCCCCCGTGGTTTTTCCGTGCGTGGATCCGTATTACCAGGAGAAAG
>NW_023644416.1:0-7500 GCF_015228065.2 Penaeus monodon | reverse complement strand
ATGACGTGATGATGATGATGATGTGTGATGATGGATGATGATGATGATGATGATGATAATGATAATGATAAGATAAATGTAATGATTTAAAGATAATGAGATAATGATAATGAAAAGATAATGATAATGTAATGATAATGATGGGTGTGATGGGTGATGATGATGATGATGATGATGTGATGATGATGATGATGATGATGATGATGAGATGATGATGATGATGTGATGATGATAGTAATGATAATGATAATGATAATGATGATGTGGTGAGGATGATGGGGTCATGTGATGAGTGTTTTAAAACAACAATAATAGAAATGATGTAATAATGTATTAGAAAGTTATAAAAAAAAAAAAAAGAAAAAAAAAAAAAAAAAAATAATAGTAATAAAAATAATATTAGTATAACAACAATAACAAAAAAATAATGTATAAATAAGAACAATGATAATTTTTGATGAGATGACACAAATAAGAACAATAATAATAATATCTAAACTTTAGTGATAATAACCATAATAATAATGATGTACTAGTAATAATAATGATAATAAAAATAATAATAAAAAAATAATTATTTTTATATTTTATTAAAACAACACAACAACAACGAAAAACAATAATAAATAATAATAATAAAAATACATAGTGTATATGGTAGGTTATAAATTTTATATATAAAACACAACCCACACACCCACACACACACACACACACACACACACACAACACCCCCACACACACACATACACATACATATCACATATACACATATCACACACACACACACAAACACACACACACACATATCACACACACACACAAACAACACACACATATACACAATCACCACAACACACACAACAGAACAACCACACACACACCAACACACACAAAACCACACCCCCAACCACAACATCCACAATCATACCCACACAAACACACACACCAATACAAAACCAACAAAAGTATCACAACCACAAAAACCACCAACAACACACACAACACACACACACATATACACACACACATATCAACACACACATATCAACAACACACACATACACACCAAACCACACACACCACAACACACACACAAAACACACACACAACACACACACACACGCACACAACACGCACCCACCCACCCCCAACTCACATCACCCACACCATAACACATATAACATAAAACACATATCACACACACAACATACACAAATCACAAAACAATATAACACACAATATAACACCCCAAAAACACACACATTTTAACAACATATTACACACACACCACCACACACACACACACACACACACACACACACACCAACACACACACAAAAAACCACACACACACACACACACACCCCAACAATACACACACACAACCCACACACACAACCCCCACCCCACACACACACACACACAATATATAATATATATATATATATATAATATATTTTATTATATATATATATATGTATGTATGTATACATAGATATAGAAATATTCAAATGTATACATTTTCTCTCTCTTTTCCCCTTTTCCTCTTCCTCTCTTTTTCTTCTCTCTTTTCTCTTCCTCTCTTCTCTCTCTCTTTTCTCTCTCTTTCTCTCCTCTCTGTATAATATTTTAAAATATATATTTTTAAATATATATAATATATATATAAATATTACGATTTGGACCCTTTACCTTTCCCCCCGCCCTCCACAGGTCTGAGCGTGGGGCGGCGGGGTGGGTTCGGTCCGGGGTCCCCGGGGAGTACGGCGGGGCGTACGGACGCCGTAAATGGCCCTCCCTCTATGCCTCCCGCTACGGCTGGGCGCTGTGGCGGCGGGCGGTGGGGCGTGTGCGCGCTCCTGGCCGCTTTTCCCACGGGCCCCCCTTATCTGGCCCCCCATGGCCCCGCCTGGGTGGGGGGGGGCCCCCGGGGGGCTGGGGATTCTGGGGCGCAGCGTCAGCGGCACCAGGATCCCTGGCGCGGCCGCGCCCCGCTGCCGCGCGAAGGTTGTCTGGGCGGCTGTTCACACCGACACCATCAGGAGTACTCCCTGCGACTCGCGCCCCACCCCCCCAGAACCTATCCGGGGCCCTCGCGTCCGGCGCTGCCCCCTCCGCCCACGCGGCCTCCGTCCTCCCGCACTCACCTCCATCGTGGGCCTGACGCGGCCGCACAGCAATTCGAGCCGCCCCCCGCCACCGCCGCCCCCGGTGCGCCACACGTCCCCGAGGCAGTCGCGCGAAGCAGCATCCATCAACGGCGCCGTCCCTGCGACCGTCTCGCGATCCCCGCGCGCCACCCCCTAGGTGTGACATGCCGCAGGACAAGGTCAAGCCCCAGCCGCAGGAGGGGACACGCGGGGGATCATCGAGACCCGCACCTCTCGTGCACCTCTTTTCCGTCAGGTAGTCCCCCCCCCTCCCCCCTCACTCCTCCTCCTCCTCCCCCCCGCCCCCCGGAACCCCCTCCTCCCCCCTCCCCCCGCCCCGACCCCGGCCTTTTATCCCCCTCCCCCGCCGTCGCCCCCCCCAAGGAGCCCCTTTAGCGGCAAACCTCCTCTTCCACCCCCTCCTCCTCTTTTCCCCCCCCCCTCGCGCGCCCATGTCCCGTGAGCTCGTGGGCGGTGGGAGGCTCAAAGGGGGGTGTCCCCCCTGCCCCGCGGAGGGACAGCATGGCGCACGAGCCGCTGCGATCCCCGAGTACAATTCGTTCACGACGGGCGATACAGTCGCACGTGCCCTCGCTCGGCCCCCAGATGGGGGAATTTGGGCGACGCGGAGGCGGGGGGGCGGGGGGGCGGTCTCCCCCACGGGCGCCCCGCGGCCTCGCTCTCGCGCTCGTCCTCCAAGATATCCTCCAAGTGTAGAGGTCGCGGGGGCGGGCGGCGTAAAAGGAAACAACAAGGAAGGGGGGAAAAATATAAACATGAAAAAAATTATATATTATAATATATATATATTTTATATTTATATATATATATATATATATTAAAATAAATATATATAAAAATATACATATATAACATACATACCATTGTTTGTTGTGTTGTATAGAGTATGAAGGCTATATTATATAATATTATTATTATATATATATATATAATTAAAAATATATAATATATATATAATATGAATGTTGTGTATGTATGGTACATGTGATATATATATATATATAAATATATAATATTTATATATATAATATAATATATAATAAATTTTATTTAATAATATTAAAATAAATAAATATATATATATATTTATAAAAATTTTTAAAAAATTAATAAAAATAATAAAATTTTAATATATAAAAGAAATATAATTATAATATAATATTATATATATATATTATAAGTATTTATAAAATTAGATGATTATAATATATATAAAATTATTATTAATATAATACCAAATATTATAAATATATATAATATATGTAATAAAAAATTGTATATATATATAATATATAATATTAATATTATATATTATATATATATATAATATTTATATTATATATATAACATGTACAATAATACACATACATTCATATATATTTTTAATATATATATATATATCTCTATATATATATATATATATATATTTTATATAATTTTAGACACATTCATACATCTATACACACACACACAAACATATAGGTATGTATGTGTATATATGTATTATTTATATATATTTATTATATAATATATATATAATATATAAAATATTATATATATATATATATATATATATATATTTATTCATGTTTATATTTTCGCCCTTCCTTCGTTAGCTCCCTGGTACGCTCGCGCCGCCCCCGCGACCTCTACACTTCGGAGGATATCTTGGAGGACGAGCGCGGAGAGCGAGGCCGCGGGGCGCCGTGGGGGAGACCGCCCCCCGCGCCCCCGCCGCCTCCGCGTCGCCCCAAATACCGCAATTCTGGCGGCCGAGCGACGGCAGCGGGGCGACTGTAGTCGCCCGTCGTGAACGAATTGTACTCTGGGAGTCGCAGCGGCTCGTGCGCCTGCTCGTCCCTCCGGGGGGCGGGGTGGACACGCCCCTTGAGCCTCGCCACCCCCACGAGCTCAGCGGGGACATGGGC
This sequence comes from Penaeus monodon, assembly GCF_015228065.2. Taxonomy (NCBI): domain Eukaryota; kingdom Metazoa; phylum Arthropoda; class Malacostraca; order Decapoda; family Penaeidae; genus Penaeus; species Penaeus monodon. The sequence continues at coordinate 3,398 of NW_023644416.1, read as the reverse complement.
GCGGGAGGAGGAGGAAGAAGAGGAGGAGGGGGTGGAAGAGGAGGTGTGCCGCTCAAGGGGCTCCTGATGGGGCGGGGGACGGCCGGTGGAGGGAGGGAAGAGGCCGGGGTCGGGAGCGGGGGAGGGAGGAGGGGAGGAGGGGTTCCAGGGCGAGGGGGAGGAGGAGGAGGAGCTGGGGGGGGGGGGGGGGACTACCATGACGGAGGAAGAGGTGCACGAGAGGTGCGGCGTCTCGATGATCACCCTCGACGTGTCCCACTCCTGCGGCTGCGGCTTGACCTTGTCCTGCGGCATGTCATCACCTAGGATGGTGGCGCGCGAGGAAAACTGCGAGACGGTCGCAGGGAGTCGGCGCCCCTGTGATGGATGCTGCTGTCGCGCGACGTGTCCTCGGGGGACGTGTGGCGCACCGCGGGCGGGGTGGCGGGGGCGGCGGCTCGAAGTTGCTGTGGCGGCCCGTCAGGTCCACGATGGAGGTGGAGTGCGGGAGGGACGGAGGCCGCGTGGGGCGGAGGGCGCAGCGCCGGACGGGGGAGGCGCGGATAGGTTTTTTGGGGAGGTGGCGGCGCGGAGTCGCAAGTGAGGTACGTCCTGATGGTGTCGGATGTGAAAAGAGCGCTGCCGAGACAACCTTCGCTGCGGGGAGCGGAGCAGCGGCCGCGCCAGGGACTCCCGGTCCGCTGACGCTGCGCCCGAGAATGCCCGAGCCTCCCCGGGCCGCCCACACCCATGAGGGACCATGGCGGGGGCCCGATAAGCGTGGCCCGTGAGAAGAGCGGCCCGGAGGGGCGCACACGCCGCCCCCGCCCGCCCCCAGCAGCGCCCAGCCGTAGCGGTAGGCATAGAGGGAGGACCAGCTGGTACGGCGTCCGTACGCCGCGCCGTACTCCTCGGAGACCACGGACACGAACCACACCACGCCCGCGCCCACGCTCAGACCTGTGGAGGGCGGGGAGAGGTAAAAGGGTCCAACTCAGTATATATATATATATATATATATATTATATATATATATATATATAATATAATATACAGAGAGAGAGAGAGAGAGAGAGAGAGAGGAGAGAGAGAGAGAGAGAGAAAGGGGGAGAAAAGGGGAGAGAGAGAGAGAGAAAAAAAGTATACATTTTAATATTTCTTTAATCTATGTATACATACATCATATATATATATTATATTATATATATATATATATATATATATATTAATATATTGTGGTTGTGTGGTGTGTGTGTGTGTGGTTGTGTGTGTGTGTGTGTGGGGTTGTGTGTGTGTGTGTGTGTGTTGTGTGGTGTGTGTGTGGTGTGTGTGGGGGTTGTGTGGTGTGTGGTTTGGTTTTTGTGTGTGGGTGTGGGATATGTGGTTGGGGTTTGTGTTGGGTATGTGTGGGGTTGAGTGTGGTGGATGTGTGGTGGGTTTTTGGTGTTTTGTTTGGTGGGTTTTGGGGTGTGTTGTGAAGTGTTTGGGTGTGTGTGTATTGTGTGGGGGTGTGGGTGTGTGCGTTTGTGTGTGTGTTGGTGATAGGTGTGGTGTGAAATTTTGTGTGTTTTGATATGTGTGGTGTGTGTGGTGTGTGGGTGATGTGTGTGGTTTGTGTGGGTTTTTAAAGTGTTTTTGTATGTTGTGGTTGGGGTGTGTTGTGGTATGTGTGTGGGTATGGTGTGTGTAGTGTGTGGTGTGTGTGGTGTGGTGTGTGGGGTGGGTGTGTGTGTGTTTGGGGGTGTGTGTGGTGTGGGTATGGTGATATTTGTGTGGTGTATGTGTGTGTGGTGGGGTGTGTGTGTGTGATATGTGTGTGTGTGTTTTGGTGTGTGTGTGATATGTGTGTGGGGTATACATGGTGGTGTTGTTGTGTGGGTGTGTGTGGTGTGTGTGTGTGTGTGGTGGTGTGTGGTGTGGTGGTGTGTGGTGTGGGTGTTTATATAAAAAAATTATATATGCTAAAATTAAAACCAATGTTTTTCTTTTTTATTTTACTATTATTTTGTTGTCTTTGTTGTTGTAGTGTTTTAATAATAATAATAAAAATTTAATTTTATTTTTATATTATTATTATTATATTATTTTTATAGATCATCTTTATTATTAGTGGTTTTTATCACTAAAGTTAGATTTTATTTTTATTGTTTTTTTAGTGTCATCATCATCATAATATATTTTTCTTATTTTATATTTTTGTTGTTGTTTTTTGTTATCACTAATTTTTATTATTTTACTTTTATTTTTTTTCTTTTTTTTTTTTTTTTTTTTTTTTTTTTATAACATTACTAATATCATTATTATCATCATTACTATTATTGTTGTTATAATCATCATCATCATCATGACCACCATCATCCTCACCATCATCATCATTATCATTATCATTATCATTATCATCATCATCATCATCATCATCATCATCATCCATCATTTCATTATCATTATATTATATTATCATTATCATTATCTCATTATCATTATCTTTATCAATCATTTATTTCATTATCTCATATCATCATTCCACACATCATCATCATCATCATCATATCATCCATCGTCATCGTCTCGTCATCTCCGTCATCGTCATCTACGCATGTCATCGTATCCTCATCATCACCATATCATCATCATCATCATCATCTCGTATCGTCACTGTCACTACCCACCCCACTAAACGCAAAATCCACCACCACCACTATCCCACCATACAACCCCCAAATGTTACCATATCACCATCATTACCCAATTCCCCACAAATCCCAAAATCACTATCACCACTACCACCACCACTACAACACCAACACACCCCCATTACTCCACCCCACCACTACCCAGCCCCCACCCAACCCGACCACTATCACTACCATTTTCCCCTCATGCCACCACTATCAATCATCTCCACCCAAAACTACTGCCATCACCCTCACCACACCCTCACCACCACACCCACCACCCCCATGAGCACCCCTATACCACCCCCTCCACCTTTATCACCACTACTCCACCCCACCGCCCCCCCCCCACCACCCCACCACCACCCCCACCACCACCCCCACCCCCACCCCACCACCACCACCCAAAAAAACAACAAAAACAACAACAACAACAAAAAAACAACAATAATAATAATAATAATAATAATTATTTTTTTATCATTTTGTTATAAAAAAAAAAATTACATTATCACATTTTTGTAGCATTTTGTTTTTATTTAAAAAAAAGAAAAAAATAATAAAAAAAAAAAAAGGATATAATAATAACAAAGTAAAATGATACTGATGTGATGATGATAAGATGATGGTGAAATGATGATGATGATGATAATGATGATGGTGATGATGAGATGATGAGATGATGATGATGATGATGGTTATTTTTAAATTTTAAAAAATACCATCATTTTTATTATTATCATC
>NW_023644415.1:5000-8685 GCF_015228065.2 Penaeus monodon | reverse complement strand
TATATATATATAAATATATATATATATATAAATTATATTATTATATTTATATAATATTTTAGATATATATTAAAATAAGATATATATATAATATATATATATATATATATAATATAATAATATATATATATAATTTTAATATATATATATAAATATAATATTATAAAATTATATTTTATATAAAATATATATATATATTAAAATATATATATAAAATTTCCTATATATATTTTAAAATTTTTATATATATATATATAAAATATAATATATAATATATATATTTATATATAATATATATTATTATATATATATATTTATTTTTAATAAAATAAAATTTAAAAATATATATTTATAAGAATAAATATATTATATATATTTTTTAATATAAAATAAAATATATATATATATATATTTTTTTAAATTTAATTTTTAATATATATATATATATATATAATATATAATATATTTTTTAAAAAAAAATTATATATTTTATTATATAAAAATTATCTAATATATATTATATAAATATAAAAATTATATAAAATTATATATATTTTAATAATATTTTATATATATATATATATATATATATAGATATATATTTTATATATATTTATATATTATATTTTATATATATATATATATATATATATTTGTGGGGTTGTACATACACTAATATTCACTAAGACCCACTTTCCCCACAGAGAAGAGGGGGGGGGGTTTTCAGGACTTTTGGGAAGTCCTTCTGCTGTACCCGGGGCATTATCTCGGCCGTCCCAGAGCTGAAACGGACCGCTGGCTCAAAACCGCCCTCCCCAAGTTGGTGGCGCACAGGGGGGGCGTCCGGGGGCCCCGGTTTATCGTGGGGGGCCCCCCAGGTTTTTTTGTGGGATCTTTGTGCACAGTGGCCACAGAGGGCTCCCCCCCACGCCCCTTTCTGAGCATCTGCTGTGCTTGGGGGCGCTTTTCCCACCCGGTGTGGATGGCGGGCCGCCCCTTCGATAGGGCGCCGAGAGGATCGATGGGAAAGGGGGGAACGTCGGTAAACATCGCGGTCATGACGACGCTCGTGTCTGCGGGGGTTCCTTTCACCCTCGGGCCCAAAGTTTTCCCCCTGGCGAAAAAGGGAAAGGGGTTTTCGGTTCCCCATCGTCAAACTGCAGGAGACATCAGAACCCCCCCAAAAACCCCCGCGAATCTAGCGAGGGAAAAAAGGGTATCTCCTGATTTTTTACGTCGTGTGTGGGGCTACCTTAAAGGGGCGATGTTCTTCTTCGACCTGGGGGCCAAAGGATATAAACGTCTGGCATTCTCGGGGGCGGGTTCATTGTCGGGCGTTACCATAAGCGTGTCGCTGGTTTATTTAAGGTTTCCCCATATGGTGGAATCCTGTCCATGAGAAACCTTGAGACTTCGCGCCCGACCAAAAATTTTGTAATTCTCGCCATTCGAGCAGCAGTCCTGGACTCTTCAGTGCTACTGGGGAATTCCAACCCGGGGATTCCGCAACGAGAGGGATGACCCGAAGGGGGTATATGGCCATCCAAACTTGCTCGCGACTTCAGAAGGGATTTAAGCCAAAACTTGAAAGTAAAAAATTTCCAAGTGAGGCTTTTTTAAAAAATCGGCACATTCAGCCCGAAATGAAACCTCTGTGTCTCCCATCCCGCTCTGCTTATGCCTCATTGTCTGCCCCTTTTCCCCCTCCCTGTATGAAAAAATTTACAAAAAAGAACAATATGTACAGTGGGGCGCGTGCGCGCGTGTGTGTGGTATTTAGGGACTTTCCATGAAAGTTAGTCAATCCTGACTATAATTTTTTTGTGATATGGGGTAGGGGGCAGTCTTTTGTTTGTACCTGTTTTTTATTAAAGGGGTTTTGGGATTTACCCGTTTGTTTGTTTCATTTTTGTTTTTCATTCTTAAAAAAATTTATTTTTCAGATTTTGGGAGGGATCAGTAGTAAGGGGGAAGTTTCGCTGCCCCTGCACATTTCTTAAGAAATTTTTCAAAATACAGTACGTAACCCAGGCCCTTTGTTTTTTCTAACCCCGCAGCAGGGTCAACCAAATTTTTGTAAAGTTTTTGATGTCACAGCAAGAATTCGTTCTGCTTCAAAATAAGTAACCTGAGCAAAATGTGGAATTTATCATGAGGATTCACTCATTTCTTTTCATCGAGTGTTGCGAATGTTGTCTTAAATGGCAACAATTGGATTTTTTCTTACTCTTTATGTAGTTGAAGGGATTTAGTTGTTTGGCACATTTGTTGATCCGTCCTTCACGAAATCTTTCTTGCCCTCTCATGGCCCGAAAACCTTTCGTATGCTGCCCGTGAACTATGTCTTCTGAATCTTATCTTTTACTGCTTCTCTCTTTCTCTACCCTAATTATCGTTGAATCACTTTTTTCTCTTCTTCTTCCTCTGATCATGAATTTCGCAAAGGTTGTATTCTCAAGGAGCTTTCTCCAGCCTTGGTAGTTTCCTTTCTTACAGTTATGCTTACTCTTACTGTCCGTCTATACAAGTGTTTTATGTAAGACTAAATATCTTAAAGTTAAAAACGGAAGAGAGAACAGTATTCGATTATTATTATTATTATTATTATTATTATTATTATTATTATTTTGTCGTTTTGTATTTACTGTGAATATTTATCAAGAGAACACGACCTAGCCAGCCTCTTTCCCTAGTGTATTTTGCTATGTTTTATGAAGACAATGTTCTTTCTTTCTTTTGTGCTTTTGCATTCAACAAATCTGGTTGTACTGCGGATCTTAACTTCACAGACAATTGTGGTATGAAATCCTAAACAAAAAGAACCTTTTCTTTGGCCACCATAATTTTCACTTGTTTTTGATCCTTGCTCCAACTTACAAGCACACACGTGTGTCTGTTGCTTGTCGATGATAAAGATTACTGTTGTAGTTAACCAAATACTGGAAATTATATCTAGATAAAAGCATGCAGTTCATACATGCCAAAAGGCAGTATAGGATGTGGATAATTCTACAGGATGTGGATAATTCTATTTTGGGTACCAGTGGACCACGTGGCTGTTTTCCACATGGAGCAATCAGTGTAGCAGACGGAGCCAGTGACCTCACCTGGCTCCCCCCATGCTTCCTGCAGCTGCTGCTACCGCTCCTCCAGCTGGAACGGTCACTACTTATACCGAGAATGACCTAGGCCTCGGAGAGTTCGTGTGAAGCACCCGACGCGGTAGGGTCAGCTCCGCCCTCCCTCTCCGGGCGAGCTGGCTGCGACCCGCATACCGCGATTACCCCTTTAGACAAGTCGTAGCGTCAATCTTAGCGTGTATTCACTCCTTTACGTGTGTTTTGGTCCCTGTCAGCCACTGTACTAGAGTACGCATAGCCTTTTACAATCTGGTGGCAGGGTGGCGCTGCGTCCTTCCGCCTCGCAGCATGAACGCAAACCTTCAAAGAAAATCCGCTCGACTGCTTCAAGACATGGGTAAGAAAAAAACACGTAAGTACACGTTTGGGCCCACTTTCTTATTTCTTTTCCCTTCTCCCATAAATGTGTTAGCCGTTGTTTTTTTGTTGGGTTAAAAGGTGCTAATGACAGCAAATGGCACGTTCTCCACCTCAGATCGCATTTCCGTGCGATCGAGTATGTGATCAATAAACATGAATATCGTTCGTTAGTAAGAAATTAATTA
>NW_023644414.1:0-8685 GCF_015228065.2 Penaeus monodon | reverse complement strand
GAAAAAAATATTTGTTGCATCTTTCTTTTTTTTCTATATACGTGTAGCCAGGTACTATAGAAATTTCGGGGAGGGGAGAAAATTTGCTGAAGAGTGTCCATTTTTCTGTGTGATATACATAAAAGGGGATGTTTGTTATGCATCTTTTTAGGGAAAGGAACGTCTCTGTTATATTTATACATATGGGTCTTAAGGGAAAACTAAATAATTTCCTAATTTGCTTTGTAGATTGTAAAAATCGAAAAAATCGGAGGAACATTTTAAAAAAATTACCGCATTGTCCTTGAGGTTAATTACAAAACATAACGAGTCAACACTTGGGGACAGGTGGTGAGCTATTGGTAGATAATTATGTTCGGCGTAAATATGGGGGGAAACTGTCTTTGACGGGTGTAGTACCCTGAAAACACTATTCAGGCTCTCTAAATAGAATCAGACCAGCGTTTTTTTCAGTCATTAGGAAATTAAACCTGTTTTTTTAAAGTATGAAACGTGCAAAGTATGAAATATTGGGTTATCGCTTTTACATTACACAGAAATTTAAGCCTATTATTTGTGTTATGCCTCTTAGGACATGTGTTTGGAAAGTTTGAGAGTCATAATAAAGACATGTTCGCCGACCGCCCGCCTCTGATACCAACACAAGGCAGGCTAGCAGAGGGTCTACCACGGGGGTGGAAAAACCTGAAACAGCTCCAAGAGGACCGAGCCCCACAGCACCCCCAAAAAACACCAAAAGGGGGAAACGCCACCGGGAGAGGAGGGCCAAAAATAAACACAAAAAAAGTTTTTTCCTTTATTTACACAAGTTTTTTTTACCTGTACACTTTTTATAGGCAAAATACGGGGGGGAAACCCAGTACACTGCACGATACAGTTAAACAGGGAAACCCAAAAAGTTTATCAGGTCACAAGGGCACACACGGGGTCTTCAAGGAGCAGCACCCAACTCCTCCCCTGCTTGTTCCTCCGCTCACAGCCAGGCGTCATGTTGCCCAGGTCCCTTCATGTTAACACGGCCCGGTCCCTTTTCATTTTAACACATTTTTTCGCACAGAGACAAAGACCCCGGCGTAGCACATCCCCCCCTATCAAGCAACGACCGCTGTCTGACAACCTAAACCTGAAACAAACTACAGAAAATTTAAAAAAAAAAAATAATTCTCAAAACAAAAAAAATTTTTCACCAGCAGGCTTCTTCGCCCTACGGGGGCGCTCTGGAGGAGGGGGGCGGCGGTGATTGGCAGTGGCCCCCAAAGGGGGGTATTTCTGCCCAAGACCTGGCTATGGTCCCTGACTCTGTTCATCGCCCTCACCGCCCAAAATCTCGTCCTATCTCGGTCAGCGTCTCCCACGTCCTCAGCCGCTACTGGGGCTAAGTCTCTTTTTTTTCCCCACCCCCCGGAGTAGCTTCCGGGCCCATGGTAACGCCAAAACCGGGTCCACGTGGACAACAGACAGTCTTTTTCCCCTCTGCGAATTCGAAGGTAACACAGAGAAGGCCGCTACCCCCCCGGTATGGCCCTTCCCAGGGCTCGTAGCTTCGGCGAGAGCCCTCGTTTCAGACGCGGGTTATGCAGCCACACTCTGTCCCTATGTTGTACCTCACTTCCCTCAGCCCCGGTCATGGGCCTCCTTCAGCCATGGCCGGGCTCCCTTTGAGTTGCACGCACCGTCGGTGCACCCCCCCATGTTAGCGGCGCTCGGTGCGCCAAGCCCTTTGGGGAAAGTCAGGGCAAGGGCCCCACATCAACCAACCCCTCGCTCCCGACGACTCTTCTGGTGCTCCATTTCCTCACAAGGGCCCAGCTTTGCACCAGCGGGGCCCTTATCAGAGAAGTTAGCTACAACACTGTAACAAAACCCTTCCCTGGTCCAAAAAGGCTCCGCCCAAACCCGCTACGCCCAGCCAGCTGCAGGTTTGAAGGGGCCCACGAGGCCCTCTACTCCACGCATCACTCTAGACAGTCGACACCGTTTCTAGACTCTGTCCGGGGGGAAAGGTGCAGCGCTAAACCGTAACTACCTCGCAACCCAAACCTCGGGAACAAGGGCACACTTCTGTTACCCCCAGTTTCCCCGTCCAAGGTCGAAAAACCGCCTTACTCGGGTCAGGTAGTCAAGGCTCAGCAAGCAGTGCCGTCCAGAGGGCCCACAACCCCGGCAGCCGGCCCGGGCGCCCACCCAATAAAAGCCCCCACTGGCCCCTTGAGCTGCACACAAGCCCGTGACACAACCAGTCTCTGTGGTGCTTTGGGAAATTTTCGAATCGGGCCCCGCACTAGGGTTTTCTCATCCCCAGTGTCCACGTCAGGCGGCTGGTTTCCCATCTACTGACCCCACCTGCATAGCTGGTTCGAGGGCAGCTACCCAATTGGGGCCCGGGGAACCGAGACAGCTGGGTTTCGGCCCCTTCCCAGCCTGCCCGATTTTTTCTGCCTGTACCACTTCCTTAGCCTTAGGACATCCTGGATGGGACCATGCCACAGTCCTTGCAGCACTGCGGGAAAGGGCACAAAATCTGCCGGTTGAGGGGACTGTTCTCCGCCCCCTCCGACCCCGGACTAGTCTGTGCCCTTCCTCCTGCCCCCCAACACAAGCTTTGGAAAGTGCCGGGTCACCTTCCTCAATGCTACCTTCCCTCTTAGCCTTCCCGGGCCCCCCGGAGGTCATGGGGGGGCTGAGCAGCGGCCCTAGGCATCTTTGCCTCGGAAGGCTTCGAACCCCAAGGGGTCCTAGCCACCCCACCTGCAGGCCCTAGGGTTGCCAGCTTGACATAGATTTGCAGTGGGTCAACAAAGAAATGTGGGCCGGCCCACGTCATCTCTTCCGCGCCCAGGGTACGACCCCTTACCAGCGCTCCACATCCTGCGCCGCTGGACAGGGGTCTCGCCACACTACAGCCCGTTTCTTCAAGCGCGCCCGTATACCTCGGCCTGGTGGTGGTCCCCCAAAAAGGCTTCTAAAAGCCTCCGCCATGCTGGGTAAAAGGCCCTTTTTGGGAGGCGGCAGATGCCCCAACACTTCTACCGCGGGGCCCCCTTAGCGCTTTTTTCCCCAGCGCGGGGCCTTCCTTCCGGTCCACCCTGGGCAATCCCAGCTTTTTAAAAATTGGGGCATATGCCTCCGGGCCCACCTTCCCACGTCTCAGTGGCTTACGCTTCACGAATTTTGGGGGCCGGGGGGGCTGGGGGGTGGAGAACGCGTGCCGGAACTAACACGTGGGGGGCGGGGAAAAGGGGTGAGGGAGGCACGAGGCGGGTTGACCAGGTCCGAGTTTTGCGCCACATCCCCAAGGGAGGGGTTTCCCGATGGGTCCCCGCCTTCTGCAGCGACCAGGGCCCCCGCCGACGCTGCGAGGCCCGGGGGTTTCTGCCACGGACCCCCAGGCAGACCGCAGTAAATCTGCACTCTGGCTCTGTTGCCAGAACCCGTCTGCCTTCTCTGCTTGCAATGTTCTCCCTCGTGACGCCCCCTTTTTCCCCCTTTACTTCCTCCCTCGGGCCCTTCAGAGTCGCCCCTCCTCCATGTTCACTCTTCAAAATGTTGCGGGCCTTTGTCGGTGTACGCTATTTTCCATTTCCAGATGCAAGATGCTCTGTAGCACCTAAACAATTTGGGTTTAAAAACTTTTCCCTCTGCCTTCCTTGCCTGTATTCGACGAGATGGGCCCCTGCTTGGTCCCCTCTGTGTGCTCTTCTTCATGGCTGCCACCATTTTTGGACACATGATAAATGGGCGTGTCTCACTGGTCAAATACCACAATCCCACACCTGACACCTTTTGTTAGCGCCCCGCCTGTCTCTCTGCTACCAAAAAAAGGCAGCTGGGCAAGGGTTTGGCTATCCACGGGGCGAACCGAACAGCTCCAAGAGGCCCCGGGCCACCCAGCGTCCCAGAACACCACGGGGGGAAAAACCCCACCTGGGGAAAGGGGGGCACGAAATAAACACAAAAAGACAGTCTTTATTTACACAAGTTATTACCCCTACACTTTTCTATAGGGCCCAAAACAGGGGGAAACCAGATGTCACACTGCACGATAAGATAACAGGGCAACACAAAATTATCAGGCACAAGGGCAACCGAGCTTTCACAGGAGCAGCACCCAAAATCCGTCCTTGGGTTTTTTCCTCCCCCCACACCATTGCGTCATGTTTGCCCCCGGGCCCCTTTATTTAACACATGCCCCGGTCATCCTTTTTTAGTTAACACATGTTTTGCAAGAGACAAAGGACCACTGGGGGAGACTTATGAGTGCATAAAGGGATATGGGGAGGAGGGGGAGTGAAATGGAGGGGGTGTCAGCGCAACTGAAAACGGGCATCATATTTACGGTTACGTCATTTGCTATAAGTTGATCACTCCCTGTAACATTCAATGCAGGCTGATTATTCCTTAACGGACTTGTGATGGTGATTTGTTTGTTTGCTTTTTTCTTTCTATTTTTGGTTTTAATAGGGGTTTGGGGAATTGGGACAGGGCGGAGGAAGGGAAGGAAGGGTCACCTGTTCTCTGGTCAACACCTTGAAAATTTGGTCATTACCTGGCTGACTTATTCGTGCGGTTTGGGGTTTTTTCCCTTGCGCGGTTATTGTTATGGTTTGAGGGGTGATCATCGTCCGTAACGCGGGATTTGTCAAGCAGTTACAAGTTCAAAAAATAGTTTACTATGGGGAAGTAGTGATGCTAGTTGGTAAAAATTAGATTTAGCATAAAACGAGGGGAAACCATTTTGACCTGGTGATACCTTGAAAACCCTATTTTAAGCCTTTTAAATAGAATAAAACCAGCGTCATTCAATTATTGGTAATTAAAACCTTTTTGTTTTTTAAGTATAAACGTGCAAAGGGATAAAAAATTGGGGTTTTGCTTACATTTACACAGAAAATTTAAGCCGTTATTTTGTTATCGCCTTTAGGGCGATGTTTTTTAACTTGAGGTCATGATAAAATACAACAGAATTTTTATGACCTTTTTAATAAATTTTTTATTTTAAAATGTCTTTTGGGATTAAAAAAAGTCTAGTTAAAAACGTTTAAAAAATGAGGGCCCCTTCCCCTCCCACCCGCTTACCTCCCGGCCCCGGGCCCAAAAATATAATAGTTGCCAGCAGGAAATTGTGCCAATGATATTTAAAACCCCGTTTTGTCGTTTGGGGAGTGAACATGAGGACCCCTACGCCAGGAAGAAAAGAAATATTCAATGGGGAAACCCCCCTACCTACAAATGATAAATCATCGCCCAAAAAAAAATGGTTGAGGGGGGAAAAAACACGCAGACGATAGTGTATCATTTTGGGATTCGCCTTAGCAATATTTGGTGTGTGTGTGTGGTGTGCGTGTTGGGGGTGGATGTGTGTGTGTGTGGTGTGGTGTGTTGTTGGGTGTGTGTGTGTGTGTGTGTGTGTGGGTGTGTTTGTGTGGTGTATGGGATGGAAATAGAAAAATAAAAGTATATATTGTCAAAGAGTTTTATAATCCTTTTAGGGTAATTTTTCTTATCCCCGGGCACGACGAGGACGGAAACGGTAATTATTGGGTTTTGCCCACCTGTTGTGTGAGGCCCGTGGGGGGTGGGGGGGGGGGGAGGGGTTAGGGTTATTGATTAGAATTTCATTCATTAGGAGGGTGGTCACTGTCGAACAGGGTCATTCTCGACCGGGTACAAATTCAAACACGGAATTTGGGGGGCGGGGTGTGGAGGGGAGGAGGGGGAGAGGAGGGGGGCTTCATACCCTGGGATTTGGGTTTGGGTTAGATTGCTCAATTTGGGGGTAACCTCGCACTCAGTGCAGGGCTGTATTTTCTCCCTTAAAATAGGACTTTTGATTTTTTTGTTTGCTTCTTTTTCTTACATTATTTCTTTTGGGATGGAGGAATGTGGGGAGGGGGGTAGGAAAAGGGGGGAGGGTTGGTTTTTAGAGGAGGGGGGAGGGGGGAGGAAACCCTTTTGGTGTGGTATTAGACATCTTAGAGGGCTTTATGGATTATGATTAATTGGGGGGATGATATTCGTCTGAACGGGGCAATTCTTGATCCAGGTCAAGTTTTTTAAAAATGATGAATATTGGGGGGTGGGGGGGGGAGGGTTGAAAGGGTGGGGGTGGTGGGTCAACTGTGACACCTGGCTTTGGGTTTGGGTTTTGATTTCCCCATTATTAGGAGGGGGGATCATCGGTGTTTTAGACATAAATAATATTCGGTTACGGTCATTGATTTGTTAATCACTTTCTGCGGTCATTGTGATGCGTAAGGTGAGGCTTTGTCCCGTTGCCGTACTGGAGAGGAGGGGGGGGACCCCTGTTAGAATCTTAAGTCGGTTAATATTTTCCCGTTCTGATCATTGATTTGATAATCACTTTTTAAATTTTGCCTATTTCTGCTATGAGCGCCCTGAACGACCCCTAAGGTAGTCTGGTGGCTGCTAAAATCATTAACTAGATTTAAGATTCCGGTACGGTCAGATTACTTTTAAACACTTGCGGTTACGGTCATTGGTTACGTAAATCGATTGCGGTTTCCGGTTTTTATTAACCTACTTCCTGTTTACACCCTAGTACGTACGTGGGGGGGAGACGTTCCACCATAGAGCATTACCCCCACACACACACACACACACACACACATACACACACACACCCACAACAACCACAACAAATATAAAATATATATATATATATATAAATATATATATATATATATATAAAATATATATATACTATAATACCAATATATATATTTATATATAATAATATAATATATATATATTTATATTATATAATTACATATTTATATATACATATATATATGATATATAATACTATTACAATATCCACATGTGTGTGTGTGTGTGTGTGTGGTGTGGTTGTGTGTGTGTGTGTGTGTTGTTGTGTGTTGTGTGGTGTGTGTGTGTTGTGTGTGTGGTGTGCGCGCGCGTGCGGCGTGCGTGTGGTGTGTCGTCCGTGTACGTCATATTTGTGTATATATATGATATATATATATTATTACTATATACAATATCCCATGTGTGTGTGGGGTGGGTGTGTGTGTGTGTGGCGTATGTGTGCGCCCCGGTACTGATATTTGTGGTTGTGTAATTATATATATATATAATATGTATAATATATATATATATTAATAATATATTAAATTATTTTTTATTATCAGTCATATGAAATCTTAATTGGTAAATTTCTACATAACATTTTTAAATTCAAATATATATATCCATATGTGGTGTGTGTGTGTGTGTGTGTGTGTGTGGTGTGTGTGGGGTGTGTGGTGTGTGTGTGTGGGTGTGTGTGGTGTGTTGTGTGTTTTGTGTTTGTGTTGGTGGTGGTGCGTGCGAACGTGCATATAATATATAATTATATAATATATATATTTAAAATTTTAAATATATATTATATATGTATAGCACTTTCGCACGCAAACCACACAGCAAAAACAAAAACAAAACCCACACACAACACACACACACAAAAACACCACCACACACACACACACAACACCACACAACCACACACACACACCACACACATATGGATATATATATTTGAATTTAAAAATGTTATGTAGAAATTTACCAATATAATTTCATATGACTAGATAAATAAAAAAATAAATATTAAATATTTTAAATATATATATATATTATATATAAATTTTAATATATAAAATAATTATACACACACACACAAATATGCACGTACACGGACGCACACATACGCACACCCACACACACCCACACACACACACACACATGTGGATATATGTATATATGTATATATATATATATATATACATATATATACACAAATATGCAGTAACGGCGCACCACAACACGCACGCAGCACGCGCGCGCACAACACACACACACAACACACAAAACCACACACACCACACACACCCCCACACACACACACCAACACACACACACACACACACACACACACTGTGGATATATGTAATATGATATATATATACTATATATTGTAAATAAATATATAGTATATTAATATATATAATATATATAATATATATATAATATAATATAAAATATATTATATGTATTATATTATATAATTTATTTATTATATATTTTTCATATAAATATATAATATATATATTATATATATATGGGGTTGGTGTGGTGTGTGTGTGTTGTGTATGTGTGTTGTTGGGGGGGTGTTGTGGTGGTAGATGCTTATGGATGGAAGTTCACCCCCGTACGACATGAGGGTGTAAACGGGAAGTGGGTTAATAAAAACCCGGAAACCCCCAATCGTTTTTAGTAACCAATGACCGTCCCGCAAGTGTTAACGTAATCAATGCCCCGAAAACCGGAATCTTTAATCTATTAATGATGTTTAGCATGCACACCAGACTACCTTACGGTCTTTCATGGCGATCATAGAGAAATAGGCATAATTAAAGGATTATCAAAACAAGATCAAAAACTGGAAATCTTTAACCGACTCTAATGTACTAACAGGGTGTCCCCCCCCTCCTCCCATACAGGCAACTGGACAGAACCCCTCCCCTTACGCATCAAAGACCGCAAAAAGTGTTTAAGTATCAATGACCGTAACCAAATCAATTAATGATGTCAAACACCCCCGGTGATCACCCCTCAAATGAATGGGGGCAATCATATCCAACCCAATGCCAGGTGTCAAACCCA
>NW_023644413.1:0-8687 GCF_015228065.2 Penaeus monodon | reverse complement strand
AAGGGCCCCCCCAAACCCAACATGTTGTTTGGCTAATTTTAGAGTGTTGTGGCAGTTTTAGTTATCTTTTTTGGGATTTTTGTTATATTTTTTTCAGAAAGTTTTTATTATCTTTATCATCGTTGATTTTGGTTATTATTATCCCCCTAGCAAAAATTTTATTATTTAGTTTTATTATTTTTAGATATTTATTTTATATTTTTCAAAATTTAGATATTAGTTAGTATATTATTATTGTCATTATTATACTTTTGTTTTTATTATTACTTTTGTATTTTTATTTTTATTATAAATTATTATTTTTTATTCATTTTTTTTTTATTTTTTATGGTTTTGTTTTATTTATTATTATTATTTTTAAAATATAGTAGTAGTAGTAGTAGTAGATAATAAATTTATTATTTTTAAAAGTTAGGACGAATTTTTATATATATTATTGTTATTTATTAGGGGGCCCCTTACAATAACAGCGTGAACAGTGCAAACAGTGGAAATCAGTTGATAAAGCAATCTATCAGTTCGGCGTGTAAAAAATAGTGCTGAACACAATTCGTTTTTTGGGTACAAAAAAGTCTTGGGAAGGTCGGCATCTCGATCAAAAAAAAAATATTACAGGCCTAAAACGAACAAGCCATAAATTGTAATCTTTTAACAGACTCCAAAAAACCCCCAGGAATACGAACGGGACACCAAAAGGTGATAAACGTTATGTGCCCAATGTTTGATCGTGTGTCGATAACAAAACGTAGTTTTGCAAAAAATACAACGGACCCCCCCCAACAGTTTGGTCCCCGCCTAAGAAATAGGTATTCTATCCTTTTTTTAAATTTTCCAAAAGATAAGATCAAGAAACACAGCCCGTAAGGGCCCCTCCTTAAATGATCAAAATTTATCGAAAAAAAAATTGACTGCTGATCGGAATTTTTCCCCGAACAGCAATTGCCCATTAACAAATTTAGGCAAAAGAAGCAGAGGACATATCGGCCCAAAAAGGAACCCCCTACCTCCCATCCCCACCCTGATCAGACCACCTACGAAACCTTCCCTTTTTACATCTCCCCCCAGTCAAAACCCCCCTACCTCCCCCCCAAACCCCCTCCTCCACACCCCCCAAGCCAACCCACGCCCGGGGCAACCCTTTCCCCCCCAAAAACCCCTCCCCCCCTCTCTCGCTGCTCGCGGCCCCAGCCAGCTGTCCCCCTTGTGACTCCCCGACCTTCAACTCTGCTGACCCACCACGTGCCCTCAACCGGCGCTCCTACCCAGCAGCCCCCGGGCCCCACACAGACTCCCCCGCCTCCCCCAAGTCAATAAGACCCCCCCCGCGTCAGCCCAAAAACCAACACCAAAAGAAGCCCAAAGGGTTTGAAGTTTCTACACAAGTAACCCCCAAAACGGAGTTTAGAAAAAAACAGAAAAACAAGAATACAAGCAATAAAACCACTGACCCCCCCCGCCACTGGGGGAAACAGTCAGCAGCAGGGGGAAAGGGGGCTCCCGCCTACCGACTGCCCCCCCCTCCAGCAGTGCCCAGTCATCTTAACAACTATGCGAACGAACGAAGTCAAAAGATGGATGAAGAGGTTACCCCAAAAGTAATATCAAAAAACCCAGAGGAAAAAAACAGAAAAAAACCAAAACCCCAAACCCGTTAAAGGGAGCAGATCGCCAAAAACACAGTTACCTCTACAAACCAGTTGTCACCCAGACACAAACGAAGAGGACTTTGAAAAATTTTATCTAAAAATTTTGAAAACATTCTAGTGTAAAAGCCCATAAGACAGTGTGACACATGACACTACCCCAGTTTCACATTTCTGTAAGGGGAAAAGGACATAAAGCCCGATTGTTTATAGATTTGATCTTCCCGACAATTAAAGGTTTAAAAGAAACAATTAAAAGCGCGATCAAAATTTTTTTTGCAAGGCAACCCCGTCAGTTTACAGTGACCAGACGCATAATGTCCAAAAAATAGAGATATAAAATGCTCAATCTCCCCTCGGACATTTGGGGAAATTAAAATGCTGTTGAGGAGGAACCATAGACATTTTATGCAAAAGTGAAAACATGGCTCCCCCGGGAAATGGACAGTAATTTCTTAATTTTCCCAAAATTTTTAAAGTTTATAGAGTGATGCAGGGCGAGGAGGAGGAGTATGTATAAGTACGGGTCCCCTAAAGTCAAACGGAATCTGACAGCAGTTAGCAAATATGCGTAGAAGATGTTGGGTTCCCATACAAAGCAACATGTTCCTTTTTTTAAATTTTGGCGCTGCATAGACCCCATGCTCCCTCTGAATTTTTTGAATACTTTTGAAAAGGTTTGGAAATGTCTTAAAACAAAAAACCGTTTTTATCTTAGGCGCCCTAAATGAGTTTTAACAAAATCTAAGCTAATTAGAAAGGATTAAGAAAAAAAAATTTGAACAAAAAAGATAAGCCACACGAATTACAGAAAAACCCCTCTTCCTTTTGGTTTTAATAAAACAAAACAGACCAGACATCATTTTCACTTCGAGTCATCCCGTTCATGTTCGGACCATGAATATCCATGACTTTAAATAAAAAGAAAACAAAGCGACCACCGTAAAAAAATTTTTCGCGATTTCAAAAACAAAACCCCTAATCTTTGCGAGCTTATTTTGTCTAAAAAAGTACTTATAAATTTTTCACTGAAAAAGTAAACGACCAAATAACATCCTTACAGAAGTTTTTAAAAGCGCATTGATGCACGGCTCCCTAGTAACACGAACGTCAGATCCCCCTGCCCATGGATAAATGACGACATTCAGAGGCCATTAGCGATAGAAACAATGCCCCCAAGCCTTAAAAGAACGAAATGAGGCCCCCTTTGGGTAGATTATAAAGCAAAAAAAAAAATGTAAAATTTTTAATTCAACGGCAAAAAGAAATTTTTTCAGAAATAAATTCACGAATATAAGGACAACTTAAAAAACATGGAAAATTGTTAAAAAACTAGTGCTTACAAAAAGCACCTCACTAATGATTGCTAAAGGCCCCTACAAAAACCGACCTTTTAAGTTTTTTCAAAAATGGAAAAATAATAGAGCAAAAAAATTGCTTTTAAACAAAAAAAATAGTCGGGCAAGGCTTTAAAAAAATTTTTTTGACCACAACCCGTGAACATAGAAAACAATCATCTAGTAATAAAACATCTTCGCGAAACAAAGCTGTAGGAGCAGACGGCTTTCTTTGCGCTTTATCGAGATAGTCTACCCGAACTGTCATTTTCTGACGGCATTATAAAACCCTCTTGTTATGGGTCTTTTCCCTCGCTTGGAAAATGGTATAGTAACACCAATTTTCAAATCGGGGGATATAGCGATGTCAATAATTATCGCCTATTATATACTCCCTATCTTATCAAAATTTTTGAAAAAAAAATAGAAACAATGACGAGTTTCCCGGAGGCCAATGACTTTTTATCTAAAAAAACAACATGGTTTTAGAAATAGGTTATTTTTGAAACAGCTTACCAAATTTCTGATGAAATTTATAATAACATAGACAAAATCAGGTAAATTTCTCACATTTTGGCCCTTTTAAAGGGTTTGATAGTGTAACCCTGATATTCCCTTAACAAATTAGTAAATCATAAAAGATACTTTGGTTTAAAAGTTATTTAGATAAAAGGACCAACGGAAGAATAAAAAGAATGTATCAAAAAAACAAGACCTTTTGGTGTTCCCCAAGGGCCCATTTTAGGTCCGATCCATTACAATTTTAAAATGATTTTTTCAACAATAGCCCCTAACTGTCTTTTAGTGCAGTACGCGATGATTCACAGTTTCTTTATAGTGCTCAGTAAAAAAACCTAAACCGTTTAAAAGAAACACCAACATACTTTACACAAGCAAAAAATTTTTTTTAACAAATGGCCTTAACTAAACCCACATAAAACCAATGTAATTCATAGGGAGTCGGCAGAACATGCTAGAATTCCCCAAGGGCACAATATGAATTTGAAGGGGCTCTTAAAAACCCAGCACTTCAGTGAATAATCGAGTACACTAGACAGCTCAGAATTTGAGCCCACGTTTACAAAATACACAGGGAAGGTAGTGGGTACCCTATATATCTTTAACACAAAAGAAACAAAGCACACGAAACAGAAAAGGGGCAAACCAGCCAAGAAAAACAGTTTCAAACTTTTTTTTGGGTCGGCAAAAAAGACCCAGAGCAAAAAGGGCAAAAAACAAAACGCTGCCAGGAGCAAGGAAATCAGAAAACTTTACACAACCCCCCCCAAAAAAAAAGAAAGGGGAAGGCAACAAAAGGGGAACAGGACAACAAAATCACAGGGGAAACCAAAAGGAAGCCACAAACCGTAGGGAACAACAGGGTCCCGACACGCAAGGGAAAACCCGGGGGGAAAAGAGCGAACCCCAAAAGGGGCACGGCAAAGGAAAACGGGGACCCAGAAGGGAACAGGGGAAAAGAAAGAAAGAGACAGGGAAAGCATCGGGAAAAAACGAAAAAAAGAACACCGCGGAAAAACCCAAAAGGGGGGAAAAAAAGGGGGGGAGGGAAAAAAGAACCAGGGAAGGGAAGGGAAAAAGGGGGGACGGGGGCGGGGACCCCCGCCGGGGAAAAGAGAGAGAGGAAGAGGGGAGAGAGAGAGATAGAAGAGAGGAAAAGAAAGGAAAGAGAGGGAAGGGGAAGAGAGAGAGAGGGAGAAGAGAGAGAGAAAAGAGGAAAAGAGAGAGAGAGAGAAGGGGAAGAGAGAAAGGAGGAGAGAGGAGGAGAGAGAGAGAGCGAGAAGGAGGGAAGAGAAGAGAGGAAAAAAAAAGGAGAAAGAGAAAAGAGGAGGGAAGAGAAGAGGAGAAGAGAGAAGGGAAGAGGGAGGAGGGAGAGAGAGAGAGGAGAGGAAAAGAGAGGAGATAGAAAGAAGAGGAGAGGGGAGAAGAGATGGAGAGAAGAGAAAGAAAGAAAAGAAGGAGAAAGAAGAGAGAGAAAAGAGTGGAGAGAAAAAATAGAAGAGAGAGAGAAAGGAGAGAGATAAAAAAAAGAGAAAAGGGGAGAGAGAAGAAGAAAAGAGGGATTCTAAACTCCTTTAGGAAATTTTTGGGAAATTTAAAACCAAGGGAAAACAGTTTTTCACCGGAAATTTTGTTATTAACCCATAAAATCTTTTTTGGAAACCATTTTTTATCGGGAAGAAATAATTTCCATTCTATTTAGCATAAAATAAAAAGGTATTTAAACACAAATTCACATTATCAAATATCAAATTAATATTTAGTTTTTTACAAAATTTTAAGAATAAAAAAAAGTATATTACAACACAACACACATACATACATACATACATACAAAAAATAATATTAAAATAATTTAATATATATATATATATATATATATATATATATATATATATATATATATATATATAATATATATATAATTATAGATATATATATATATATATATATATATATATATATATATAAAATATATATATATTTTATATATATATATATTATATATATATATAAATATATATAATATATATATATATATTATATATATATATAATATATATATATATAAAATAATATATATATATATATATAATATATATAAAAATATATATATATATATATATATATATATATATATATATTTATATATATATATATATAAAATATATATAATATATAATATATATAATAAAATTTATAAAATTTTTATATATATATATAAAACACACACACACACACAACACACACTTGACACCACACACACACACATATATTTTTCAATATATACTTACGGGGACACACACTACAACATACACACACCACCACACACACACCACACACACACACACACACACACACACAACACACCACACACACACACACACACATATATAATAATATATATAAAAAATATAAAAATAATATTATAATTATGTAAATAAAATAGTATAAAAATTTTTAATATAATAATAATAAATATACACACACACACTTATCACACCCCCACAACACCCACACACACACCACACAAAACCACACACAAACACACCACACACACACACAATTATATATATAAATTTTATATATATAATAATAATAAAAAATTTTAAATATATATAATAAAATAATAAATATTATATATATATTATATAATAATATAATATAAGTAAAATTATTAATTTGCATAAAAGGTACAATATATACACAAACACAAACGATATATAAAAAATACATGTAAAAACATACATACATACATAAATATATAATAATATATAAATATATTATTATATATTATATAATATGACATAAATATATAATAATATAATATAATAATATTAATTTATAATATATGTATTTATATATATAATATATATATACTGATATAAGTTGCACTTTTAAATATATAATATATATATATAAATATAATTTTATATAATATAATATAATATATTTATTATATATATAATATTTATTAAATAACGTCTGGTGTGTAGGTGTGTTTTTGTGTGTGTGTGTGTGTTGTGTGGTTGTGTTTGTGTGTGTACAATTTTAACATATAATGGTGTGTGTAAGAATATATGCTTTTATTTTTTTATTTATTTTTTTATATATAATTATTAAAAATTTAATAAAATATTATATAATATATAATTATATTTTAATATAATATATATATATAATATTATATATATATATATATATATATATATATATATACTTAGTGTAGAGTATAGAGGGATTTGAAATGATGAAAATAACAACCCGAACACAACTTCGCGATTCCGCCAAACTCGCCCGGCCGGTCAGTCACAGCATCCCCTGCACGCACCTGGACCCCGCAGTGCCGGCGTGGGCGAGGAACCTCTCGAAAATCGAGGGCGACGTCGGCCAGGCCACTCGAAAAGGGCACGGACCGTCTTTCCCCTGCACGGGGGTTCTCGTAGCCCAGCCCGCACGCCCGCCCCCGCCCCCAGCAACACCAACACCAAACTAGGAAAGGGGGGAAAGGGGAGTCAAAGAGGGTAAAGGGTGTGTGTGACGGAGGAGGAGGGGGGAAGGGGGGGAGGAAGAGAAGGGGGGGAGGAGAGAAAGGACATGGGCAGAGAAAAGGATTAAGCATTTCAAACACCCTTTTTCCCGGCGTAAACAGCAAGGGGCAATGTAAATAGCGTTTGTGAAAAAAATAAGAAAAAAATGTATATGGGAAACAAAGTTTTTCAATAAAATTTCATACATTCTATCCCAAAATAAATAACCTTTGATTTACCCGTATCGTTTTGCTCGAGATCAAACAAAAAAAATAAATAAATCTCTGACGTCTGGGTTACCTGTACAGTCCGCCCAAAACCCCTGATGCTGTGTCTGACTGGAATATTTT
Source organism: Penaeus monodon (assembly GCF_015228065.2). Lineage (NCBI taxonomy): Eukaryota > Metazoa > Arthropoda > Malacostraca > Decapoda > Penaeidae > Penaeus > Penaeus monodon. The sequence continues at coordinate 1,308 of NW_023644413.1, read as the reverse complement.
TACCTTCGTTTTTATACATGTCTCAGGGAAGCCCCACAGCCTTTCTACGGGCCGTACAGTGGTGTTTTTTTTCGGTACATAAATATCTACAAAAAATGACGGAAAAAAGCTTATTTTGTAGTTTTTTTTTCTTTTCTTTTTTTTTTTTTTTTTTTTGCAAAGATAAAATTTTTTAAAGATGTATTATGAGATGGGCAACATCTGAATTCATAGCGACAGTATGAATACGAGAATATAAATTGAAAGAATGTGTTGGACCATTAAAATGTTATGTAACTTTTCATTTGAAATGTGAACAATTGAGTTTAAGTTCACGCGTAAAAAAAAAGCTGCTTTGTCAACAAATTATTTAATTTTTACAAATATGTTTAGTATATAATATGTGTATGAAATAATATAATATTATATAGTATATATAAATTATTTATATATATATATATATATATAATAAAATATAATAAACACATACGAATAATTCATAAAAAAGTGTGTGTGTGTGTTTAGTAACTATATATATATTAATATAATATATATATAATTTTATATAATATATAATATATATATATATATATATATATATGTATATATATAAATTTTATAATATATATATTATTTTATAATATATATAATATGATTTTGTAGTATACACATTATACATGTTTTATATTTTATAATTATATATATATATATGTTTTATATAAAGATAAATATATATATGTATATAATAAATATATTTAAAATAATATAATATATATATATATATTAATATATAAATATATATATATATATATAATATATATATATATATATAGATACATAAACAACACACACACATTATTAGAAATTTAGTAGTGTTTATGTATATATATAATATTTTATAGATATATATATATAATATTATATAATAATAATATATATAATATTATACATACACAATATAATACATATAAATTTGTAATAATTTAATAATTTTTTTGACAAAGCAGCTATTTTTTCGCGAGAACTTCAAATCATATTTTTCACATTTCAAAAATGAAAAGTTCAGAACATTTTTAATGGTCCAACACATTTTTTCAGATTTATATTTGTATTTATACTGGGCGCTATGAATTTAGATGTTCCCATCTATAATACATCTTAGAAAATTTATCATTGCAAAAAAAAAAAAAGAAAAGAAAAAAAAAAGAAAAAAAAACTTCAAAAAAAGCATTTTCCGTCATTTTTTTTTAGATATTTATGTACCGAAATAAACACCACTGTACGGGCCCCTAGATAAGGCTGTGGCTTCCCGAGGGGCTATGTATAAAA
>NW_023644410.1:0-8687 GCF_015228065.2 Penaeus monodon | reverse complement strand
ATTATTATTATTTATTATATTATTTATTATTATTATTATTATATTATTTTTTTAATTAAATAAAAATAAAAATAATAATAATAAAAATAATAATTTCAAAAGGGGTAGTTTAGGTAAAAAATTTGTTGGGTTTAGTATATTTATTTTATTTGGGTTTATATTAAAAGGTTAGATAAATTAGAACAGAAAGGGGGTTGGTTGGGTTTTTGAATGTTATTTTGGGTTTGGGTTAGGTTAGTTTTTGATTAAGTGGGTGGGGTAGGATAGGTTAGTTTTGGGTTTAGCTTGGGTTTAGGTTAGGTTACGTTCGATTTATTTTAGGTTATTTTTAGTTAGGTTAGGTTTTGGATAGGTTGCATTTAGGAGGTAGCTTAGGTTAGGTTAGGTTGTATTTAGATTGGGTGGGTTTATGTTTTTTTTTATTTTTGGGTTTAGTAGGGGGTTATATTAGGTTGGGTTTAGGTAAAATTTAGATATGGTTAGGCTAGGTAGGATTAGGTTATTTAAAATACGTTGGGTTTACGTTGGGTAATTTAAAATTTTTAAGTTGGGTTTGGGTTGTTTAAATTTGGGTTTAGTTTAGAAGGGCGGGGTTGAGTCAGAATTGTTAGGTTAAGTTGCAACCATGGGGATGTTTAGGTACTTTTAATTAGTAGGTATATTAGGTTTAGGTTAGGTAAGTTTCAAAAAGTTTTAGTTGGGTTTAATTTTAATTAGGCAGGTAGGTGGGGTTAAAAAGGATAGGTTTAGGTTAGATTTGGGTTTAGAAGTTTGGGGGTTTGGGTTAGGTTTAATTTTTAGATTGGGTTTGGGTTTTTTGAGTGGTTTGGTTAGGTTAGGGGGTTTAGTTTAAGTTAGGTTGGGTTGGGTAGTTTAGTTTCTTTTAGATTAGAATGGTAAAGTTGGAAAAGGGTTAGAATATTGGGTAAAAATCATTTTTTAGTTTGGGTTTTATGTTAGATAGTTGGATGGGTTAGGTTTAGCTTAGGTTAGATTGGGTTGTTATTTTAGGTTACAATGGGTTTAAAAGGGTTTTTGGTTTAGGATCTTTGGGTTTTAGGCTAAAATCTTTTACGGTTAGTTTAAAGCTGGTCATAAGGTAAGACTAAAAATTGTTTTTTTATGTAGTGGGGTTTAGGTTGGGTTCGGAAAAGTTTGGGTAAGGTTAGGATAAAGAAAAAATTTGACTTTAAAAAGCATTATTTTGGGTTTTGGAAAAATGCATTTGGGTATTCTTTTCGGAAAGGAAACACAAACTTGGGAAAGTTTTTTTAAACCTTCGAAAATTAACTTTGTTTTTGATAAGGACAAATAATTTTTTTTTTTTTTTGTTTATTGATTGGGTACTATAATCACCTAAAAGCACGTTCAGTAATTGTAGAGAAGATTCTATTTTTAAATTTTTTCCCGTTCTACGAGTTTATTTTTTACCTTAAATAATAGACATTGTGTTTTATGATGATACATTACTCACTTTTTGTAGTTTTTTACCAATAAAAGAAAAAATGTTACTATTTTTAACGTTTATATATTTTGGTTAGTCTCTCTGCCACCAACACAAGGAGGCTAGGAGCGGCGTGCTATCCAAGGGACGTGAACATGAACAGCTCCAAGAGGCCCCGAGCACCACAGCGCCCCAAAAACACCACGGGGGAAACGCCAAGTGGCGGGGCCAGGGCACGAAAAAAACAAAGTCTTCCTTTTTTACAAAATTATTTACCCGTAATTTTTCTATGGCACAATACACGGGGAAACCAGCATGTCACACTGCACGATCGTTTAAACAGGAAAACAAATTTTATGGTCAAAAAGGCAACACGAGGTTTCACGGAGCAGCACCCAACTCCGTCTCTTTTGGGCTTGTTCCCCCGCTCTTCCATCACAGCCTTTTCCATCATGTTTGCCCAGGTCCTTCATGTTAAACATGCCCGGGTCACCCTTTCATTTTAAACATGTTCGCACAGAACAAAAAACCCATGGCGAGCAACCCCCCCCCTATCAAGCAGACGACCGTTGCTCTGACATACCTAAACATGAAACAAAAACGGGAAAATTTAAATAAATTTAGTCCTCAGGAACCCAAAAAAAATTTTTCAAACAAAAGTAACTAATTGAAAACGTTTCAGAAACACAAAAATTTTTATCCAGGCGGTTTTTTTCATTCCGCGGGGTCGCTTGGAGGAGGTGGGGGCGGGGGTAGTTTGGCAGTGGCCCCCAGAGGGGTACCCCTGTCCAAGACCTGGTCAGGTACATTGACGCTGCTGCACCCCCTCACCGTCCAAATGTCGCCCCTCATCCGGTCAGCGTTGCCAGCCCTCTAACCGCTACGGGGCTAACGTCATCTTTTTTTAAACATGACCCCAGGAGAGTTTCCTGGCCATGGTAAGCCACAGCCGGTCCACATGGGACAACCGAGGGTCGTTTTCCCCCCTCGGGAAATTCGATAGGTGACATCAGAGAGGGCCGTCCCAGTGTAGGGCCCCCTTCCCCCAGTGGTCGTAGTTCGGCGAGAGCCCTCGTTTCCGACGCGGGTTATGCACCCAAAATTGCCTAGTTGTACCTCACTTCCCTCATGCGCCGATATGGTTTCCTTCATGGCATGGCGGCTACTCGAGTTTCCCACGCACTCGTCGGGCACCTCCGCCAGGTTAGGGCGCTCCGGTGCCCCAAGCCTCAAGGAAGTCAGGCAACGGCCCAACCAAAAACTCCTGCTCCCGACGACTTTTCTGGAGCTCCACTTCCTCACAAGTGCCCGCTTTGCACCAGTGGCACCTTCGGGCCTTTCGGGGAAGTTGCTACCAACACGAACTAAACCCCCGGTCCAACAAGGCTCCCCAACTGCCGCCCTCAGCCAGCTGCAGGTTTGAATGGGCTCCCGACGCCTCTACTCCTGCATCATTCTTTTCAGTCGACACCCGGGTTTAGACTTGTCCTGGGGGGAAGGTGCATCGTCAGCCGTAAATCTGCAAGCCAAACCCGGAAGAAAGGGGCCCTCTTCACCTTGACCCCCACCCGGGTTCCGTCCCAAAGGGCAAAAACACGCTTACTGTGTCAGGTAGGGTTTAAACCCAGCAAGATTACTCGTCCAGATCGGCCCATACATGGGGAGCCCGCTCCCCGTGTGCCCACGCCAAAACGAGCCTCCATGGCCCTTGAGTGCACACAAGCCCGGACACCACACAGTCTTTGGTGCATCTGGAAGGCATAGTGGCCAAATATCAGGCGCATGGGTTTCCAGCCCCAGGTCCATGTAGGTTCCCCTCTACTGAGCCCTCCACCTGCATCATGTGGGTTTGCGGCAGCTTACCCAAGTTGGGGGCCCCGGGAACTGAGGACAGTGGGTTTTGGCCCCCCCCCTCAGCCTGTCCCAGTTTTCCCCCGTACATTTCCCTTAGGAATACACTTGGGTGGTGACCATACCCGCCAAGTCCTTTCAGCATGCTGGAAGGCATTAGAATCCCTCCGCTTGAGAGGAGTGTTCTCAGTCCCCCCGACACCGAAAATCGCTTGCCCTTCCCCCCCGCAGCCCCAAAACCCAAACCTTGGAAAGTGCTCGGGTCACCCCTTTTCAAGCTACCTTCTCCACTTTAGCCCCTTCCCGGGCCCCCGAGGCAGGCGGGGCTGAGAGTGGCCCCAGGCCCCGGTGCCTTTTAGGAAGGCCCCGAACCCAAGGCCTCGCCGGCCACCCCGCAGGGCCTCAGGTGTGCCTGCTTGACGTAGATTTGAGCTGTGGTCCGCAAAGCGTCAACAAAGAAATCGGGGCCAGGACCACGATTTATCTCTTTCCGAGCCGAGGGCGACCTCCTTTCCAGCGCCTCCAAATCCTCCCCAGTGGGACAGGCTCCCACGCTCACGAGTCAGCTTCTTAAGCGGGCCATATACCTCGGCCTGGGGTGGGGCCCGAAACGGTGTTTCAAAAACCTTGCCCCGCTGGTGTAAGAGACATGTTGGGAGGGCAGATGCCCCAACACTTCCACCCGGGGGCCCTTAGTTTGTTAACCAGCTGCAGGGCTTTTTCTGGTCCAGCCCTGGGAGATGCCAGCATTTAAATTGGGCGCATATGTCTCCCCGGCCACCTTCCGTCGTACTCAGTGGCTTACGCTTCAAAAAATGTTGGAGGCGAGGGGGTGCGGGGGGGGAGAACGCGTGCCCTGAACACATGCCGGGGGGGGGGAAGGGGGGGGAGGGAGGAACGAGGCGGATTTACGGGTCCCAGTTTGCCGCACCCATACGAAGGGAGCAGTTCCGATGGGTCCCCAGCCTTTGCAGCGACCCCTGGCTCCAAAACGACGTGCGAGGGGCCGGGGGTTTCCGCCCGGACCCCAGGCAGACCCCCGTAAATCGGGGCACTCTGGCACTTTTCCCGAAAAATCGGGTTTCCTTTTTCGCTTGCAAAGTTACTACCCGTGACGCCGCCTTTCCTCCCTTCATTTTTTCCCTCAGGCCCTGAAAATCCTCCAAACAGTTCACTCTTCAGCTGTTTCGGCCTTGCGGTTTACTGCTGAGTTTCCACTTCACAGATGCAAAATTTCTTGTAGACCTCAAAAAGTCGGCAGAAAATTCCCGCCTTCCTTTCCTGCACTCGACGAGATGGTGCGCCTGTCCTGCCGTGGGCCCCCGTGTGTCTTTTGCCCCTTTTTGCCATTTCCTCCCTCATACTGGGCCCGCAGGGCAGTGATCAGCTCCACTGGCTCGGCTTCACCTCATCGTGCCTGCTCAGTATAGCCTTCCCCCTCCCTCAAGGCTGCTGCCCCAATTTTACATTTTATAAATCGGCACGTCTCACTGGTCAAATATCACAAAACCATCCTGACACCCTTTTTTTATGCCGACCCCCTGTCTCTCTGCCCCCCAACACAAGGCAGGTAGGCAGACGGGTGTATCCCAGGGTCGTGAATACTGAACAGCTCAAGAGGCACCGAGCACCACAGCGTCCCCGAACACCCCGAGGGGGAAAAAGAAGTGGGGAGGCGGGACGGAAATAAACACCAAAAAGATAGTCTTCTTTTTACACAAGTTTTTACCTGTACACTTTTCTATAGGCACAATCGGGGGAAAAACCCGCAGTCACCTGACGATACAGTTATAAAAAGGGGCAACCAAAGTTTTTCAGGTCACAAGGGGGACACACGGGTTTAAAAGGACCCCAATGTCTCTCGGGGTTGTTCCCCGCCCTCCACTCACAGCCAGTTGCGTCATGTTTTCCCCGGTCCCTTCATGTTAACACATGCCCAAAGGGATCTTTCATGTTAAAACAATGTTTTGCCCCCGAGACAAAGACCACTGGGATAGCAATATTAATATATATAATAATATATATAATATATATAATTTTATATGTATGTATAAAATTAATTTTGTATATATATATATATATTATATATATATATATATATATATATATATATAATATATTACAAACATAACATGGACATTCACGATTAAATTTCGTAATATATTTAACAATTCCTGCATAGATATGTCCTCGAGAGAGAGAAAGAGAAAAAAAATTTTTATATATATATATATATATATTATATATATAAAATAAATAGAGAAAAGAAGAAACTGCTCAGCATTTACATTTAAAGCAATTCCAGTACTAAACCTCCCCTAAACTAAAATAAACCAAACCTCCCTTGGCCAATTTTCCCCAAACCTAACAACTTAAATAAAACTAATAAAATGACATACCTAACCAAAAACTAGTAATAAAGTAACCTAATTTTAAAAGGTAAACCTTCCCAAACCCTAATGTAAAAATATAACCTGGGCCAAAGACCTACCAAAAAATTTTAAATAACCCCTATCCTCCCCGAAATCAAACCCAAACAAAGTAAGCTTACCTTGTACCTTTTTTTTTTTTTTAATTAGCATACATTTCCATTTTACTTCATTTTTCACTTTTTTTGGTGCTAATACTTAAAGGTTTAATTATAATTTCAGTGACTTTTTCTGCAACAAAATTTGAAAGTACTCCAATGCCTTTGTAACTTAGTAAGTTATAGTTAGCATAAATTTTAATATTTGCTGGGGGCTTGTAGGCCATAACAGGAGCAAAAAATGTGGATGATAGCTTGGAATATGAAATATATTTGTAAATTAGGAAAAAGGAGGTGGCATAGATTAGGTTAGGTTTAAGAAGGTTAGTTTGGGTTTGAAGTTAGATTAGGTTAAGAGTTTGTGCTCATTAAGTTTGGGTTTTTGGGTTAGTTTTATGCTTATTAGGTTTCGGCTAGTTAGATTATGTTATTAGGTTTGGGTAAAGTTGGGATAGGTTTAGGTTTGATTACATTGGGGAGGATAGGTTTGTTTACTTAGCTTATTTTTATGCTAGGTTAGTTTATGTTAGGTCAAGTTAGTTTAGGTTATTTTGGTTAGATTAGGTTAAGTTTGGTTGGGTTTGTTATTTTATTTTTTTGTTGGGTTTGGGGTGAAATTAGGAAAATAGGTTGGGGGGTTTGGGCCAGGTTTTAAATTTGGTTAGATCATGTAAAGTTTTTTTTTGTTGTTTTGTTAGGTTAGTTTGTTATTTTAGGTTTATTTAAGTTTGATTTTTGGGGAATTACTTTTTATTTTGTCAGGAAAAATGAAAGGCAAAATTGGTTAAACCAAAATAACGACCATATTAATAATTAAAAAAATTGGAAAGGAATATAGTTTTAAAAACCCGAATTAAATATACGCATATTCTTCATTTTATTAGAAGCATAAATTCGTAAAAAAAAAAAATACCCATAATATACCTAGAAAATAAATAAATAAATAAATACACAGACTTTTACAAAATAGATTTTTTCGAAGGTTAAAAATCAACCTTCCAGATGTTAAAATTTTCCTACACATCAAAAATATTCTACCTGAAACCCAAACCTAACCTAATTTTAACCCAAACCCAACTTAAACGAGAAAACCTAACATACCTACTAAACTTCAACTAATCCCCAAAAAGAATATAATATAAAACCCAAACCCAAATACCTGACATATCTAGCTAGAGATAGCTAAACCCAACCCAAACCCAACATATCTAAACCAAAAAATAAAATAGTATAGCCCAACCTAAAATACCAAATATTTAACATAACCTAACGAAACAAACCGAACATAAAAAAAACGTAAACCTAACCTAAAGAAAACGAAAGAAGCCCCATCAGTTTATTTTAATGTATTTCCCCAGGTTTTGTCCTGGGAAATTTGACTTGTGTATTTAATGTAGGGAACGCAAGTTGCAAGAAATTAAAAAGTAAAACTGGAATGGGACAGGGAAACCCCCCTTTTTTTTTTTGAAAGAAAATCATTGGACCGTGTAATTTTTTAGCTTTAAAACTTTTTTTTGCAGAAAGTTCAATATTTAGAAGTATTCGAAAATTATCCCCAAAGAAAAGGTATAATCATAAGTGTATAAATAAAACACCCCCTTATGCAGAAGTTATTGCTTTCGACAAGACAAATCCTAGAGGATTTTAATCTGAAAAACCCTTTGCTTTGTTTACCAATAGTACGTTTCCAACAAAAAAAATGAGGCAAAAGGATAGTAGAATTGCAAATTAAGGAAGGATTAGGTTAAGTTTGGGTTGGGTAGGTTTTAAAATTTTTTTAGGTTTGGGTAGGTTAGGCTAAAATGTGTTAGGGGGTTAGGTTAAGTTTGGTTTGGCTAGGTTTGTTTATTACATTAGGTTTGGTTAGGATTATAGTTTAGGTTAGGGAAGTTTATTAGTTAGTTTTTGGCTAGGTTTTGCCATTTTTAGTTTTTTTTTTAAATTTTTTTAGGTTTGGTTAGGTTCAAGTTAGGTTTGGGGGGGGTTTGATGATTTTATTTGTAAAAATTTGGTTTTGGAAAGGTTTGATTTAGTTAGTTTTTTATCTTAGGTTGATAATACTTGGAGAAATAATTGCTGATGCAGTTTCTTCTTTTCACTATTTATTTCAATTACAATTATATGCTTTTAATCTATATAATCCTCTCGGGAAATCTTTTTTACTTCTGTGAGGAATTTTAATATTATTTTATTTCGAATTTTTGTTGAATGCATATGTATTATACATATAATATATATATATATATATTTATATAATATATATATATATGTATGTATAATATATATATAATTTTATATATATATATATAATATATATATTTTTTTTTGGGGGGGGATAATGGTAGAAAACACAAGTTGATTTTTATCAGGATAAAAAAAGATCGTAAACGGAAAATAGTTAAACCTAGAATCATACAAAAAAATTACTGACGTGGGTTTGTAGGTGGTATGTCTATTAAATTTTAGAACCCAATCTTTAAAAAAAATAAAAAAGGAAAAATTTATTATTATACACCCAAAATAAAGCTTAGAAATCAACATTACATTTTCAATATTGTAAGTGTCTCCTTATACCAAAATGAATACCAAAATGAATTTTTCCCCAAAAGGTTTTAAAAGAATTTTACCTATGTCTATTTTTCTTTATACATAAAATAACCTAAATCGAAAAGTCGAAAAAAGGGAAAATGTAGCGAAATATAGCCTTTGAGAGTAACTCCAAAAAGACGTTTTTTTTTATTTCTTTTATGATTTAGGCAATTATTAGGGTAAAAATGAAAAATTCCAGAATTTATTAATCACGAAATAATAAAGATAAAAGGAGAATAAAGAAATTTTGATAAAATTTTATGTTATTAAATTATT
>NW_023644409.1:0-37584 GCF_015228065.2 Penaeus monodon | reverse complement strand
AATCATAGATAATAATAATACTATAAATAATATAATAATAATATAATAACTAATAATAATAATATACAAATAACAAATAATAATTTTTTATAATATTCAATGTATCAAATTCTCTTTTTTCTCACTTTTATCATCATTATTGTTATGATTAATACAATTCTGTAATTATTATCATTATTAACCTAATAATTGCCGATCAGTCCCAAAGAAATCGAAAACGTCTTTTTGGAGTATACTCTCAAAAGGCTATATTTCGTCTAGATTTTGCCGCTTTTCGACTTTTGGGAATGTTTTTCTTATTAACCTTTTTTATATTATATATGGACACAATTCCTGTTATTATCATCATAGTACATGATTTATCATCATTATTATCGTTCTATCATCATTTATCATCATTATCATCATATCATCATCATTATCATCATTATTGCAATTATTATCATCATTATTGCAATTTGTTATCATTATTATGCAATTATTAGAGGTTATAGTATATATTTTTTGCATGATAATACTAATAACCACAACAATATAATATTAATAGACAATACTAATACAATAATACGATTTTCTAATAATTATTTATAATCATTTCTTAATTAGTATCGTTATTACTGTAAGTATTACTGTTTATAATAATTATTTTTTGCAATTATACTACCAGTAACATAATAATGATGTATAATTCTATAACAATAATAATAATAATAAACAATATTATTAACCACTAGCATTATCCTTATTATACTTATAACTTTATTATTTTAGTGTTATTATTACAGATATAATAGATTTTTGGCAATGATACTAATAATTAAGATAATAGTTAATAAGCATAATTAATACATACTTGATAATATCTAATCATAATAATAATCCTCGAATAATACTAATGAATAATAATAAATAATAATAATAATAATAATAATAATAATAAAATTTTTAAATAATATTCAAATGTTATCAAATTCTCTTTTATTCCTCACTTTTATCATCATTATTGTTATGATTAATACAATTCTGGTAGTTTATTATCATTATTACACTAATATTGCCGAAATCAACCAAGAAATCGAAAAACGTCATTTGAGTGTATACTCTTCAAAGGCTATATTTCGCTAGATTTTGCCGCTTTTTCGACTTTTGAATGTTTTTCTTATACTTTTTATATTAAATTGAACACAATTCTGTTATTATCATCATCAGTATCATGATTATCATCATTATTATCCGTTATCATCATCATTTCATCATTATCATCATTCTCATCATCATTATCATCATTATTGCAATTAATATCAGCATTATTGCAATTGTTTTATCATTATTATTGTAAAAAATTATTGGAGTTATAGTATATATTTTTTGCAATAAACTAATAACCACAACATAATAATAGTATAACAATAATAATACAATGATAACGATTTTATAATAATTATTTATATCATTATCTTAATTAGTATCGTTTTACTGTATTATTACTGTTATCTAAATAATTATTTTTGCAATTATACTACCAGTTACAAATAATAAATAATGATAATCATAACAATAATAATACTAATAACAATATTAGACCCCTAGCATTAGTATTATTATACTTATACTTATTAATTATTATTGTTAGTATTACAGATATAATAGATTTTTTGGCAATGATAACTAATAATAAGATAATAGTAATAATCATATAATAATAATAATATAATAATATAATACTAATAATAATAATAAATAAATAATAAATAATAATAATATAAAATAATAATAATAATATAAGTTAATAAATAATAATATTCAAATGTATATCAAAATTCCTCTTTATTCTCACTTTATTCATCATTATTGTTATATTAATACAATTCTGGTAATTATATCATTATTACTCTAAGAATTGCCGAAGTCACCAAAGAAATCGAAAAAACGTCATTTGGATTACCTCAAAGGCTATATTTCGCTAGAATTTTGGCCGCTTTTTCGACTTTGGGAATGTTTTTCTTATAACTTTTTTTATATTATATATGGACACAATTCCTGTTTATTATCATCATGATTATCATGATTATCATCATTATTATCGTTATCATCATCCATATCTCATTATCACTCATTATCATCATTATCATCATCATATCATCATTATTCAATTATTATCATCATAAATTGCAATTGTTATCATTATCATTGGCAATTATTGGAGTTTATAGTATATATTTTTGCAATAATACTACATAACACAACAATAATAATAGTAAATAACAATAATACATAACAATAATCACGAGTTTAATAACTAAGTTATTTTATATCATTATCTTAATTAGTATCGTTATTACTGTAATTATTACTGTTACAATAATTATTTTTGCAATATACATACCAGTACAAATATAATAAAGATAATAATAACAATAAATAATACTAATAACAATATTATAACCACATAGCAATAATATTATTTTAAATACTTATAGTTATTATTATTATTGTTATTAATACCGATATAATAGATTTGTTTTGGCAATGAAACTATATTAGATAATAGTAGTAAAAATAATAATAATAATAATAATATAATAATAATAATAATAATAAAAAAACATAATAATCAGAAATAATAATAACAATACTTTTAAAATAATATTCAAATTTTATGAAAATTCCTCTTTATTCTCACTTTTATCATCATTATTGTTATGATTAATACAATTCTGGTAATATTATCATTATTACCCTAATAATTTTTGCCGAAATCACCTAAAAATCGTAAAAAGTCATTTTGGAGTTATACTCTAAAGCCCATATTTCGCTAGATTTGCCGCTTTTTCGACTTGTGGGAATTTTTTTCTTATACTTTTTATATATATGGCACAATTCCTGTTATTATCATCATCATTATCGGATTTATCATCATTACTTATCGTTATATCATCATTATCATCATTATCATCATCATTATATCATTATTGCAATTATTATCATCATATTGCAATTTTATCATATTATTGCAATTATTGGAGTTATTTGTATATTTTTGCATATAATATAATATACCCAATATATAATAGTAATAACAATAATAATAACAATAATAACATTTATAATAATTATTATATCATATCTTAATTAGTATACGTTATTTACTAGTAATTATTATTTATAATTATTATTTTTGCAATTACTTACAGTTACAAATAATAATATGAATAATAACATAATAATATAATAACAATATTATAACCATGCATATTATTATCATACTTATAACTTATTATTATTATGTTATTATTACGATATAATAGATTTTTTGGAATGTATTAATAATTAAATAATTAGTAATAATAATAATATTTTAATAATATAATAATAATAATAATAATAATTATAATAATAATAATAATAATAATAATAATAATAATAATAATTATAATAATAATAATAATTTTAATAATATTCAAATGTTATCAAAATTTCTATTAATTCTACTTTTAATCATATTATGTTATCGAATTAATACAATTCGGTAATTATTATCATTATTACCTAATAATTGCCGAATCACCAAAGAATATCCGAAAAACGTCATTTGGATATACTCTAAAAGGCTATATTTTCGCTAGATTTTGCCGCTTTTTCGATTTTGGGAAGTTTTTTCTTTAACTCTTTTATATTATACATGACACAATTTCTTTATTATACATCATCATTATCATCATTATCATCATCATTATCATCATTATTATCAATTATTATCATCATTATTGCAATCATTATCATTATTATTGCAATTATTGGAGTTATAGTATATATTTTTGCAATAATACTAATAACCACAACAATAATAATAGTAATAACAATAATAATAACAATAATAACGATTTTATAATAATTATTTATATCATTATCTTAATTAGTATCGTTATTACTGTAATTATTACTGTTAATTATTTTAATTATTCCATATATATGCAATTATACTACCAGTACAAATAATATAAGATAAAAATAACAAAAATAATACTAATAAAAATATTAAACACTAGCATTATTATTTTTTAATTTTGTACTTATTTTTTATTATTGTTATTATTAAGATAAATAGTTTTTTTTGGCAAGATATTAAAATTTAAATAATATAATAATAAAAATAAAATAATAATAATAATAATAAAAAATAAAATAATAATAATAATAAAAATAAAAAAATTAATAATAATAAAAATAATTTTAATATTTCAAATCTTATAAAAAATTCTTTTTATTCTCACTTTTTATATCATTATTGTTAGAAAAATAAAATTCGGGAAATTATTATAATTATTACCCTAAAATTGCGACTCCCCAAAGAAATCAAAAAAAACTCTTTGGGGAGTATACTCTAAAAAGGCTATATTTCGCTAGATTTTCCGTTTTTTTCGTTTTTTGGGAATTTTTTCTTATACCTTTTTTATATTATATATGGACAAATTCCTGTTATTCATCAATTATCATGATTATCATCATTTTTTCTTTAAATCATTCTTTTCATCATTATCATCATCTTATCACTTTTATTGAAATTATTTCACTTTTTTGGAAATTTTATATTATTATTGCAATTTTTGGGTTTATAGTATAATTTTTGCAAAAATATAATAACCAAACAAAAATAATAGTAATAACAAAAATAAAAAAAATAATACGTTTTTATAATAATTTTTTTATTCTTTATTTTAATTGATCGTTATTACTGAAATTTTACGTTTAATAATTTTTTTTGCAATTATACTACCGTAAAAATAAGAAAAGAAAATAATAATAATAATAATAATAATACAATTTTAAAAACCATGCATTATTATTATATATTAATTTATTATTATTGTTTTATTACAGTTTAATAATTTTTTGGGGGCAATGATACTAATAATTAAGATAATAGATAATAAAATAATAATAAAAATAAAATAATAATTAATAAAAATAATAATAATAATAATAATAATAATAAAAATAATAATAATAATTATAATAAAATAAAAATTTTAAAAAAATATTAAATGTTTAAAAAATTCTCTTTCTCACTTTTATATCATTATTTTTATGTTTAAATAAAATTCTGGAAAATTTTTACATTATTACCCTAATAATTACCGAAATCACCAAAGAAATCAAAAAAAACTCATTTTGGAGTTACTCTCAAAAGGCAATTTGCTAGATTTTGCCGTTTTTTTCGATTTTTTGGGAAATGTTTTTCTTATACCTTTTTATATTAATATAAAACACAATTCCGTTATTATCAATCATTATCATGATTATCATCAATTTCGTTATCATATTTTTCATCATTACAATTATCATCATTATCATCTCATTATCATCATTATTGAAATTTATTTCATCTTTATTGCAATTTTTACTTATTATTGCATTTTTTGGATTTATAGTATATTTTTTTGCAAAAAATTTAAAACCACCCAAAATAATAAAAAAATAAAACAATAAAACGATTTATAATAATTTTTATTCATTATTTTAATTAGTATCGTTATTACTGAAATTATTACTGTTATAATAATTTTTTTTTGCAATTTACTCCCAGTTAAAATAATAATAATGATAATAAAACAATAATAATACTAATAAAAATATTATAACCACTACATTATTATTTATCTAACTTATTTTTATTTTTGTTTATTACAGATTAATAGTTTTTTTGGAAATGATATAAATTAAGATAATAGTAAAATAAAAAATAATTAAAAATAATAATAATAATAAATAATAATAATAATAATAATAAAAAAAAAAAATAAAATAATAATAATAATAATAATAATAATTTTAAATAATATTAAATGTTATAAAATTCTCTTTATCTCATTTTATCTCATTTTTGTTTGATTTACAATTCTGGTAATTATTATCATTATTACCCTAATAATGCCAAAATATAAAAGAATCGAAAAAAACGTTTTTTGGGGGTTTACTCTCAAAAGGTATTTTTCGCTAATTTTGCCGTTTTTTCGATTTTGGAATGTTTTTCTTATCCTTTTTTATTTATATATGGACACAATTCCTGTTTTTATCACATCATTTCATGATTATCATATTTTATCGATCATCATATTAATTATTATCTCATTATCTCACTTACATCATTTTTGCAATTTATTATCATCTTATTGCAATTGTTCATTATTATTGCAATTTTGGGAGTTATGTATATTTTTGCAATAATACTAATAACCAAACAAAAATAATAGTAAAAAACAATAATAATAACTAATAACGTTTTTTTAAAAATTATTTATATCATTATTTTAATTTAGATTTTATTACGTAATTATTTGTTATAAAAATTTTTTTTCCCAAATTATACTCCCAGTAAAAAAAATAATAATGATAAAATAAAAATAAAATAATACTATAACAATTTTTAACCCTAGAATTATATTATACTTATATTTTTTTTAATTTTGGGTTATTATTACGAATAATAAAGTTTTGGCAATGATACTAAAAATTAAGATAGTATTAATAATAAAAATAAAAATAATAATAAATAAAAAATAATAAAAATATAAAAATTAAAAATAATAATATAATAAAAAATAAAAATAAAAATTTTAATTTTCAAATTTAAATTTCAAATTCTCTTTATTCCACTTTTATCATCATTATTGTTATGATTAATACAATTCTGGTAATTTTTATCTTTTCCCCTAATAATTGCCAAATCACCAAAAAAAATGAAAAAACTCTTTTGGGTATATCTCAAAAGGTATATTCGCTTGTTTTGCCGCTTTTTCGATTTTTGGGAATGTTTTCTTATCCCTTTTTTATTATAATGGACAAAATTCCTTTATTTCATCATCATTATCATGTTTATCTCATTTTATCTTTATCACATTATCATCATTATCATCATCTTTTATCATATTTATTGCAGTTATTATCATCATTATTGAATTTATCATTAGATTCAATTTTTTGGAGTTTTAGATATATTTTTGCAATAATACTAAAAAACCACAACAATAAAAATGTAATAAAAATAAAAATAACAATAAAAACGATTTTAAATAATTTTTTATATTTTTTTAATTTAGTTCGTTTTTACTGTAATATTACTGTTTTTTAAAATTTTTTTTTGCAATTTTTACACCATACAAAAAAATAAAAATGTTTAAAATAAAACAAAATAATACTAAAAAAACAATATTAAACCACTAGCATTATTATTTATTATTTAACTTATTATTATTATTGTTATTTTTACAGTTTAAAATAGTTTTTTTGGAAATAAATAAAAAAATTTAAGAAATATAATAATAATGATAATAAAAAATAAAAAATTAATAATAAAAAATAATAATAATTATAATGATAATAAAATAAAAATAATAATAAAAATAATAATAAAAATTTTTAAAAATTTCAAATGTTATCAAAATTTCTCTTTTATCCATTTTTATCATCTTATGTTATGATTAATACTTTTGGAAAATTTTATCATTTTTCCCCTAATAATTGCCGAAACACCAAAGAAATCAAAAAAACGTCTTTTTGGGGGATACTCCAAAAGGCAATTTTTTCGCTTAGTTTCCCCGCTTTTCGACTTTTGGAATGTTTTCTATACCTTTTTTATTTATATATGGACAAATTTCCCTTTTATTACTCATCTTATCAGATTATCACATTTTTACGTTATCTCATCATTATCATCATTATCTCATATCATCACATTATATCTTTATTGCAATTTTTATCATCAATTGCAATTGTTTCATTATTATTGCAATTTTTGGGATTTATGTATATTTTTTGCAAAAATACAAATAACCAAAACAATAAAATGTAATAAAAATAAAATAAAAATAATAAACGTTTTATAAAATTATTTATATATTTCTTATTAGACGTTATTACTGTAATTATTACTGTTATAATAATTTTTTTGCAATTATACTACCATACAAATAATAAAAAGAAATAAAACAATAAAAACTAATAACAATTTAAAACCCTAGCATTATTATTATTATACTTGTATTTTTTATTATTATTGTTTATTATTACAGAAAATAGTTTTTTAGGCAATGATTAATAATTATGATAATAGTAATAATAAAAATAATAAAAATAATAATAATAATTAATAATAATAAAAATAAAATAATAATAAAAAATAAATAATAATAATAATTTTAATAATATTCAAATGTTATCAAAATTCTCTTTATTTCATTTTTATAATTTTATTTTTTATGATCAATAAAATTTGGTAATTATTATAATTTTACCCTAATAATTGCTGACTAACCAAAGAAATCAAAAAAAACGTCTTTTGGATTAACTCTAAAAAGGCATATTTCGCTAGTTTTTTCCGTTTTTTTCATTTTTGGGGAATTTTTTTCTTATACCTTTTTTATATTATATATGGACAAAATTTCCCTTTATCATCATCTTTATCAGTTTCATCTTATTATCGTTAATATCATTATTAAATTACATCACTTATCATCTTTTTGCAATTATTTCATCTTTATTAAAATTTTGTTATCATTATTTTGCAATTTTTGGTTATATATATTTTTGCAAAAATACAAAACCCGCAACAATAAAAATAGTAATAAAAATAATAATAAAAAATAACGATTTTATAAAAATTATTACCCTAATAATTGCCGAAATCCCAAAAAAATCGAAAAAAGTCTTTTTTGGATTTACTTAAAAGGCTATATTTCGCTAGATTTTGCCGCTTTTTCGACTTTTGGGAATGTTTTTCTTATACCTTTTTTATATTATATATGAACACAATTCCTGTTATTATCATCATCATTATCATGATTATCATCATTATTATCGTTATCATCATCATTATCATCATTATCATCATTATCATCATCATTATCATCATTATTGCAATTATTATCATCATTATTGCAATTG
Source organism: Penaeus monodon (assembly GCF_015228065.2). Lineage (NCBI taxonomy): Eukaryota > Metazoa > Arthropoda > Malacostraca > Decapoda > Penaeidae > Penaeus > Penaeus monodon. The sequence goes on along the minus strand of NW_023644409.1, from coordinate 28,641 downwards.
TTATCATTATTATTGCAATTATTGGAGTTATAGTATATATTTTTGCAATAATACTAATAACCACAACAATAATAATAGTAATAACAATAATAATAACAATAATAACGATTTTATAATAATTATTTATATCATTATCTTAATTAGTATCGTTATTACTGTAATTATTACTGTTATAATAATTATTTTTGTAATTATACTACCAGTACAAATAATAATAATGATAATAATAACAATAATAATACTAATAACAATATTATAACCACTAGCATTATTATTATTATACTTATACTTATTATTATTATTGTTATTATTACAGATATAATAGATTTTTTGGCAATGATACTAATAATTAAGATAATAGTAATAAAAATAATAATAATAATAATAATAATAATAATAATAATAATAATAATAATAATATAAAAATAAAAATAATAATAATAATAAAATTTTAATATATCAAATGTTACAAAATTTCTTTATTCTCACTTTATCATCTTTATTGTTATGATTTAATAATCTGGTAATTATTATCATTATTCCCCTAAAAATTGCGAAATCACCAAGAAATGGAAAAACGTCATTTGGAAATATACTCTCATAAGGCTATATTTCGCTAAAATTTGCCGCTTTTCGACTTTGGGAATGTTTTTCTTATACTTTTTATATTATATATGGGCACAATTCCTTATTATCATCTCATTATCATGTTATCACATTATTATCGTTACCATCATCATTATCATCATTAATCATCATTATCATCATCATTATCATCATTATTGCAATTATATCATCATTATTGCAATTGTTATCATTATATTGAAATTATTGGAGTTTTAGTTATTTTTGCAATTACTATACCACAAAAATAAATAGTAATAACACATAAAAATAACAATAATAACGATTTTATAAAAATTTATTTATATCATTATCTTAATTAGTATCGTTATTACGTAATTTTCGTTATAATAATTATTTTTGCAATTATATACAGTAAAATAATAAGTAAAAAATAATAAAATAACAAAAACAATACTAAAAATATATAGCCACAAAGCATTTTTAAATTATTAACTATACTTTATTATTATTTTTTATTATTACAGATATAATAGATTTTTGAAATGATACTTAAAAATTTAAAGAAAATAGTAATTTTAATAATATATATAATAAATAATAATAATAATAAAAATAAAATAAAATTAATAATAAAAATATAAAAAATAATAAAAATAATAATAATAATAATAATAATGATAATAATAATTTTAATAATATTCAATGTTATCAAAATTCTCTTTATTCTCATTTTTATCATAAATTATTGTTAGATTAATAAAATTTCTTTAATTATTATCTTTAAATTACCTAATAATTGCCGAAATAACCAAAGAAAATCGAAAAAACGTCATTTGGAGTTTACTCTCAAAAGGTATTTTTTCGCTAGATTTGCCGCTTTTTCGACTTTTGGGAATGTTTTTCTTATACCTTTTTTATATTATATATGGACACAATTCTTGTTACATCATCATCATTATCAGATATCTCATTATTACTTTTATCATCATCATTTCATCATTATCTCATTATCTCTCATTATCATCATTTTGCAATTATTATCATATTTGCATTTTTTATCATTATTATTGCAATTATTGGGTTAAGTATATTTTTTTGAAATAATACAAATAACCACAACAATAATTAGTAATAAAAAAATAAAAACAAAATAACGTTTTTATAATAATTATTATATCATTATCTTAATTAGTATCGTTATTACTGTAATTATTCGGATTAATAATTATTTTGCAATTATACTACCAGTACAAATAAAATAATGAAAATAATAAAAATAATAATAATAATAACAATATTATAACCACTAGCATTTTTATTATTATACTCATACTTATTTTTTATTTTTTTATTATTACAGATATAATAGATTTTTTTGGCAATGATACTAATAATTAAGATAATAGTAGTAATAATAATATAAAATAATAATAATAATAATAATGAATAAATAAATAATTATAATAATAAAAATTTAATAATATAATAATAATAATAATAATATTAATAATAAAAATTTTTAATAATATTCAAATTTTTATAAAAATTTCTCTTTATTCTCACTTTTATCATCATTATTGTTATGATTAAAAACAATTCTGGTAATTATTATCATTATTACCCTAATACTTGCCGAAATCACCAAAGAAATCGAAAAAACGTCATTTTGGAGTATACTCTCAAAAGGCTATATTTCGCTAGATTTTGCCGCTTTTTCGACTTTTGGGAATGTTTTTCTTATACCTTTTTTATATTATATATGGACACAATTCCTGTTATTATCATCATCATTATCATGATTATCATCATTATTATCGTTATCATCATCATTATCATCATCATTATCATCATTATTGCAATTATTATCATCATTATTGCAATTGTTATCATTATTATTGCAATTATTGGAGTTATGATATAAACAATAATAATAGTAATAACAATAATAATAACAATAATAACGATTTTATAATAATTATTTATATCATTATCTTAATTAGTATCGTTATTATTGTTATTATTACAGATATAATAGATTTTTTGGCAATGATACTAATAATTAAGATAATAGTAATAATAATAATAATAATAATAATAATAATAATTATAATAATAATAATAATGATGATGACTTTTAATAATATTCGTATGTTTATCAAAATTCTCTTTTATTCTCACTTTTATCATCATTATTGTTATGATTAATACAATTCTGGTAATTATTATCATTATTCCCTAATAATTGCCGAAATCACAAAGAAATCGAAAAACGTCATTTTGGAGTATACTCTCAAAAGGCTATATTTCGCTAGATTTTTCCGCTTTTTCGACTTTTGGGAATGTATTTTCATATACCTTTTTTATATTATATATAGTACACAATTCCTGTTATTATCATCATCATTATCATGATTATCTCATTATTATCGTTATCATCATCATTATCATCATTATCATCACATTTATCATTATTGCAATTATTATCATCATTATTGCAATTGTTATCATTATTATTGCATTATTGGAGTTATAGTATATATTTTTGCAATAATACTAATAACCACAACAATAATAATAGTAATAACAATAATAACGATTTATAATAATTATTTATATCATTATCTTAATTAGTATCGTTATTACTGTAATTATTACTGTTTATAAATAATTATTTTTGCAATTATACTACCAGTACAAAATAATAATAATGATATATAACAATAATAATACTAATAACATATTATAACACTAGCATTATTATTTTTATAGTTTTACTTATTATTATTATTGTTATTTTTACATATATTATAGATTTTTTGGCAATGATACTTATAATTAAGATAATAGTAATAATAATAATAATAATAATAATATAATATAATAATAATAATAATATAATAATAATAATAATGTAATAATAATAATAATAATATAATAGTAATGATTTTAATATATTCAATGTTATCAAAATTCTCTTTATTCTCACTTTTATCATCATTAGTGTTTATGATTAATACAATTCTGGTAATTATTATCATTATTACCCTAATATTGCCGAAATCACCAAAGAATCGAAAAAACGTCATTTTGGAGTAATACTCTCAAAAGGCTATATTTCGCTAGATTTTGCCGCTTTTTCGACTTTTGGGAATTGTTTTTCTTATACCTTTTTATATTATATATATGGACACAATTCCTGTTATTATCATCATCAATTATCATGATTATCATCATTATTATCGTTATCATCATCATTATCATCATTATCATCATTATCATCATCATTATCATCATTATTGCAATTATTTTCATCATTATTGCAATTGTTATCATTATTATTGCAATTATTGGAGTTATAGTATATATTTTTGCAATAATACTAATAACCACAACAATAATAATAGTAATAACAATAATAATAGTAATAACAATAATAATAACAATAATAACGATTTTATAATAATTATTTATATCATTATCTTAATTAGTATCGTTATTATTGTTATTATTACAGATATAATAGATTTTTTGGCAATGATACTAATAATTAAGATAATAGTAATAATAACAATAATAATAATAATAATAATAATAATAATAATAATAATAATAATAATAATAATAATAATAATAATAATAATAATAATAATAATTTTAATAATATTCAAATGTTATAAATATTCTCTTTATTTTCACTTTTATCATTATTATTGTTATGATTAATACAATTCTGGTAATTATTATCATTATTACCCTAATAATTGCCGAAATCACCAAAGAAATCGAAAAAACGTCATTTTGGAGTATACTCTCAAAAGGCTATATTTCGGTAGATTTTGCCGCTTTTTCGACTTTTGGGAATGTTTTTCTTATACCTTTTTTATATTATATATGGACACAATTCCTGTAATTATCATCATCATTATCATGATAATCATCATTATTATCGTTATCATCATCATTATAATCATTATCATCATTATCATCATCATTATCATCATTATTGCAATTATTATCATCATTATTGCAATTGTTATCATTATTATTGCAATGATTGGAGTTATAGTATATATTTTTGCAATAATACTAATAACCACAACAATAATAATAGTAATACTAATAATAATATCAATAATAACGATTTTATAATAATTATTTATATCATTACTTAATTAGTATCGTTATTTCTGTAATTATTACTGTTATAATAATTATTTTGCAATTATACTACCAGTACAAATATAATATGATAATAATAACAATAATAATACTATATAACATATTATAACCACTAGCATTATTATTACTATACTTATACTTATTATTATTATTGTTATTATATACAGATATATAGATTTTTTGCAATGATACTAATAATTAAATAATAGTAATAATAATAATAATGATAATAATAATAATAATAATAATAATAATAATATAATAATCATAATAATATAATAATAATAATAATAATATAATAGTAATATAATAATAATAATAATTTTAATAATATTCAAATGTTATCAAAATTCTCTTTATTCTCACTTTTATCATCATTATTGTTATGATTAATACAATTCTGGTAATTATTATCATTATTACCCTAATAATTGCCGAAATCACCAAAGAAATCGAAAAAACGTCATTTTGGAGTATACTCTCAAAAGGCTATATTTGAGTATACTCTCAAAAGGCTATATTTAGTTAATTTTGCCGCTTTTTAAACTTTTGGGAATGTTTTTCTTATACCTTTTTATATTATATATGGACACAATTCCTGTTATTATCATCATCATTATAATGATTATCATCATTATTATCGTTATCATCATCATTATCATCATTATCATCATTATCATCATCATTATCATCATTATTGCAATTATTATCATCATTATTGCAATTGTTATCATTTTTATTGCATTTTTTGGAGTTTTAGTATATATTTTTGCAATAATACTAATAACCACAACAATAATAATAGTAATGACAATATAATAACATTAATAACGATTTATAATAATTATTTATGTCATATCTTAATTAGTATCGTTATTACTTAATTATACTGTTATAATAATTATTTTTCCAATTATACTACAGTACAAATAATAATAATGATAATATAACAATAATTATACTAATAACAATATAAACCACTAGCATTATTATTATTATACTTATACTATTATTATTATTGTTATTATTACAGATATAATAGATTTTTGGCAATGATACTAATAATTAGATAATAGTAATAATGATAATAATAATAATAATAATTTCAATAATAATAAAATAATAATAATAATAATAAAATAATAATAATAATAATAATTTTAATAATATTCAAATGTTATCAAATTCTCTTATTCTCATTTTTATCATCATTATTGTTATGATTAATACAATGCTGGTAATTATTATCTTTATACCTAATAATTGCCGAAATCACCAAAGAAATCGAAAAAAAGTCATTTTGGAGTATACTCTGAAAAGGCTATATTTCGCTAGATATTGCCGCTTTTTCGACTTTGGGAAGTTTTTCTTATACCTTTTTTATTATATATGGACACAATTCCTGTTATTATCATCATCATTATCATGATTATCATCATTATATCGTTATCATCATCATTATCATCATTATCATCATTATCATCATGCATTATCATCATTATATCAATATTATCATCATTATTGAAATTTTGTTATCATTATTATTGCAATTATTGGAGTTTAGTATTTTATTTTTGAAATAATATAATAACCACAAAAATAATAATAGTAATAACATAATAATACACAATAATAACGATTTTATAATAATTATTTAATCATTATCTTAATTAGTATCGTTATTACTGTAATTATTGTTATAATAATTATTTTTTGCAATTATACTACCAGTAAAATAATAATAATATAATAATAACAATAATAATACTAATAACAATATTATAGCCACTAGCATTATTATTATTATACTTATACTTATTATTATTATTGTTTTATTACAGATATAATAGATTTATTGGCAATGATACAAAAAATAAATAATAGAAATAAAAATAATAATAATAATAATAATAATAATAATAATAATAATAATGATTAATAATAATAAAATTTTAATAATATTCAAATGTTATCAAATTCTTTATTCTCACTTTTATCATCAATTATTGTTATGATTAATACAATTCTGATAATTATATATCATTATTACCCTAATAATTGTCTTAATCACCAAGAATCGAAAAAAAACGTCATTTTGGAGTATACTCTCAAAGGCTATATTTCGCTAGATATTTGCCGCTTTTTACGACTTTTGGAATGTTTCTTATACCTTTTTTATATATGGACACAATTCCTGTTATTATCATTTTCATTATCATGATTATCATTCATTATTATCGTTATCATCATCATTATCATCATTATCATCATTATCATCACTCATTATCATCATTATTGCAATTATTATCATCATTATTGCAATTGTTATCATTATTATTGCAATTATTGGAGTCATAGTATATATTTTTGCAATAATACTAATGTCTATATTTTTTCTATTATTCTCATTACTACTACAATAATAACGATTTTATAATAATTATTTATATCATTATCTTAATTAGTATCGTTATTACTGTAATTATTACTGTTATAATAATTATTTTTGCAATTATACTACCAGTACAAATAATAATAATGATAATAATAATAATAATAATAATTAATAAAAATTAATAATAAATTAATAATAATAATAATAAAAATAATAATAATAATAATAATAATAATAATAATAATAATAATAATAATTAATAATATTCAAATGTTATCAAAATTCTCTTTATTCTCACTTTTATCATCATTATTGTTATGATTAATACAATTCTGGTAATTATTATCATTATTACCCTAATAATTGCCGAAATCACCAAAGAAATCGAAAAAACGTCATTTTGGAGTATACTCTCAAAAGGCTATATTTGGCTAGATTTTGCCGCTTTTTCGACTTTTGGGAATGTTTTTCTTATACCTTTTTTATATTATATATGGACACAATTCATGTTATTATCATCATCATTATCATGATTATCATCATTATCATCATTATCATCATCATTATCATCATTATTGCAATTATTATCATCATTATTGCAATTGTTATCATTATTATTGCAAGTATATGAGTTATAGTAATATATATTTTTTGAAATCATACTAATAACCACACAATAAAATAATAATATAACAATAATAATAACAATACTAACGATTTTATAATATTATTTATATCATTATTCTTAATTAGTATCGTTTAGTTACGTAATTATTACTGTTATAATAATTTTTTTGGCATTTAACTACGCAGTACAAATAATAATAATGATAATAATACAAGAATAATACTAATAACAGTATTATCCCCACTAGCGTTATTAGTTTATACTTATGCCTTATTATTATTATTGTTATTATTACGATATAATAGATTTTTTGCATGATATAATAATTAAGATATAGGTATAATAATAATAAAATAATAATAATAATAATAATAATAATAATAATAATAATAATAGATAATAATAATAATAATATAATACTAATAATATAATTTTAATAATATTCAAATGTTTATCAAAATTCTCTTTATTCCACTTTTTCATCATTATTGTTATGATTTAATAATTTCTGGTAATATTATCATTTTCCCTAATGTTGCCGAATCACCAAAGAAATCGAAAAAAACTCATTTTGGAGTATACTCCCTCAAAAGGCTATATTTCGCTAAGATTTTGCCGCTTTTCGACTTTTGGAATGTTTTTCTATACCTTTTTTATATTAGATATGGAGACACTTCCTGTTATCATCATAATCATTATCATGATTATCATCATTATTATCGTGTCATCATCATTATCATCATTATCATCATTCTCATCATCATATCATCATTATTGCAATTATCATCATCATTATTGCAATTGTTATCATTATATTGCAATTATTGAGTTATATTAATAAATTTTTGCAATAATGACTCAATCACCACAACAATAATAATATTAATAACAATAATAATAACAAGAATAACGATTTTAAATAATTAATTCTATCATTAGCTAATTAGTATCGTTATTACTGTAATTAGTACTGTTATAATATTAATTTTTGCATTATCCTACCATTACAAATGAATAATGATTGATAAAATAACATAATAATACTAATAACAATATTATAACCACTAGCATTATTCTTACTTATACTTCTACTTTATTATTATATTGTTATTATTACCGATATAATAGATTATTTTTTTTTGGCAATGATACTAATTATTAAGATAATAGTAATAATAATAATAATAATATAATAATAAAATATAATAATAATATAATATATAATAATGAATAATAATTTTAATAAGATTCAAATTTATCAAATCTCTTTATTACTCACTTTATCATCATTATTGTTATGATAATACAATTCTGGTAATTGTTTCATTATACCCTAATAATTGCCGAAATCACCAAAGAATCGAAAAAAACCTCATTTTGGAGTATATTCTCAAAAGCTATAGTTCGCTAGTATTTGCCCGGCTTTTTTCGGCTTTTGGGGAATGTTTTTTCTTATACCTTTTTTAATATTCGTATATGGCCTCCAATTTCCTGTTATTCTCATCATCATTATCATGATTATCATCATTATTATCGTTATCATCCTCATTATCATCATTATCATCATTCTCATCATCATATCAGCATTTAGTGTCAATTATTAATCATCATTATTGCAATTGTTATCATTAAATTATTGCCATTTATTGGAGTTATAGTATATATTTTTGCAATAATACTAATACCCACAACATAATAATAGTAAGTAACAATATAATAACAATAATAACGATTTTAATAATTATTTATATCATTATCTTAATTATAATCGTTTACTGTAATTATTACTGTTATAATAATTAATTTTTTGCATTATATTACCAGTACAAATAATAAGAATGAAATAATAACAATAATAATACTAATAACAATATTGATAACCACTAGCATTAGCATTATTATACTTATACTTATTATTGTATTATTGTTATTTTACAGATAAGTGATTTTTTTGGCAATGATACTAATATTTAAAGATAATTAGTAATAATAATACTAATAATAAATAATATAATAATAATGATAATAATAATAATTAATAATAATAATAATCATTAATATATAATAATAATAATCATAATTTTTTAATAATATTACAATGTTATCAAAATTCTCGTTTTATTCTCACTTTGTATCATCATTTGGTTATGATTTAATCAATTCTGGTAATTATTACATTATTACCCTAATACTTGGCGCGAAATCACCAAAGAAATGAAAAAACGTCATTTGGAGTATAACTCTCAAAGGCTCTATTTCGCGAGATTTTGGCCGCTTTTTCACTTTTGGGGAATGTTTTTCTTATACCTTTTTTATATATATATGGACACAATTCCTGTTTATTATCATCAATCATTATCATGATTATCATCATTATTACGTTATCATCATCATTATCAATCGATTATCATCATTTCATCATCATTATCATCATTATTGCAATTATTATCATCATTATTGCCAATTGTTTATCATTTTATTGCAATTATTGGAGTGGTAGTATATATTTTTGGCAATAATACTAAATGACCACAACGAGAACAATAATATAGTACTAACATATAATAACAATAATAACGATTTTATAATAATTATTTATATCATTCTCTTAATTAGTATCGTTATTACTGTAATTATTACGGTATAATAATTATTTTGCCATTATACTTCCAGTACAAATATACTAATATAATAATAACATATAGTACTATAACAATTATTATACCACTAGCATTATTATTATTATACTTATACTTATTATTATTATTGTTATTATTGCAGGATAATAGTTTTTTGGCAATGATACTATAATTAGAATAATAGTAATAATAATAATAAATAATAATAATATAAATAATAATAATATAATAATAAATAATATAATAATAATAATATAATAATAATAATAGTAATAATAATAATTTTAATAGTATTTCAATGTTATCAAAATTCTCTTTATTCTCACTTTTATCATCATTATTGTTATATTTTAGTACAATTCTGGTAATTATTATCATTATTACCCTAGATAGTGGCCGAAATCACCAAGAAATCGAAAAAAGTCATTTTTGAGTATACTCTCAAAAGGCTATATTTCGCTAGATTTTGCCGTTTTTTCGACTTATGGGAATGTTTTTCTTATACGTTTTTTATATGATATATGCATCATTATCATCATTATCATCATTATCATCATCATTATCATCATTATTGCAATTATTATCATCATTATTGCAATTGTTATCATTATTATTGCAATTATTGGAGTTCAGTATATATTTTTGCAATAATACTAATAACCCAACATAATAATTAGTAATAACAATAAGAATAACAATAATAATGAGTTTATAATAAAGTATTTATAATCATTATCATTAATTAGTAATCGTTATTACTGGTAATTATTACTGTTTTATAATAAGTATTTTTGCATTATACTACCAGTACAATAATAATAATGATATAATAATCACAATAATAATACTAATACAATATTATAACCACTAGCATTAGTATATTTATACTTAAACTTATTATTATTATTGTTTATTATTACAGATATAATAGATTTTTGCATGATACTAATGATTAAGATAATGTAATAATAGTAATATAATAATATAATAATAATAATAATAATAATATAATAATAATAATAATGATAATAATAATAATTTTCATAATATTCAATGTTTGATCAAATTCTCTTTATTCTCACTTTTAATCATCATTATTGTTTATGTTAATAGAAGTCTGGTATTATTATCATTATTACCCCTAATATTGCCGAAATCACCAAGAAATCGAAAAACGGTCATTTGGCGTATAAACTCTCAAAAGGCTATATTTTCGCTAGATTTTGCCAGCTTTTTCTAAAACTTTTGGGAATGTTTTTTCTTATAACCTTATTTTATATTACTATATGTACAACAATTCCCTGTTATTATCATCATCATTATCATGATTATCATCTTATTATCGTTATCTCATCATTAATCATCATTATCATCCATTATCATCATCATTATCATCATTATGCAATTATTATCCCATTATTGCAATTGTTATCATTTATTATTGCAATTATTGGAGTTATAGTATATATTTTTGCAATAATACTAATAACCACAACAATAATAATAGTAATAACAATAATAATAACAATAATAACGATTTTATAATATATTTATATCATATCTTAATTAGTATCGTTTTACTGTAATTATTACTGTATATATATTATTTTGCAATTATACTACCAGTACAAATAATAATATGATAATAATATACAATAATAATACTAATAACAATATTATAACCACTAGCATTATTATTATTATACTTATACTTATTATTATTATTGTTATTATTACGAGATATAATAGATTTTTTGGCAATGATACTAATATTAAGATAAAGTATAATAATATAATAATAGATAATAATAATAATAATAATAATAATACTAATTAATAATAATAATAATATAATATAATAATTTTTAATAATTTCAAATGTTATCAAATTCTCTTTATTCTCACTTTTATCATCATTATTGTTATGAATTAATACAATTCTGGTAATTATTATCATTTACCCCTAGATATTGCCGACATCACCAAGAAATCGAAAAAACGTCATTTTGGATATACTCCTTCAAAAGGCTTCTATTTCGCTAGATTTTTTGCCGCTTTTTTCGGGACTTTTGGGAATGTTTTTCCTTATACCTTTTTTATATACTATAGGACACAATTCCTTGTTATTATCATCTCATGATCATGATATCATCATTATTAATCGTTTCATCATCATTATCATCATTAAGCATCATTATCATCATCATTATCATCATTGTGCAGTTTGTATCATCATTTAGGCAATTGTTATCATTATTATTGGCAATTAATTGGAGTTATAGTATATATTTTTGCAGATAATACTAATACCACAACAATATATAGTAAATAACAATAATAATAACAATCATAACGCGTTTATAATAATTATTTATATCATTATCTTAATTATTATCGTTTATTAATTTAATTATTACTGTTATAATAATTTATTTTTTGGCAAATTTTTTTAAATACCTACCAGTACAAATAATAATAATGAGAATAATAACATAATATACAATAACAATATTATAACCACTATCCATTATTATTATTATACTTATACTTATTAATTATGATTGTTATTTTAACAGATATAATCGATTTTTGCAATGATACTTTAATTAAGATAAGAGTATAAATAATAATACGATAATAATAATATAATAATAATATAATAATATAATAATAATCATATAATAGATAATATAATAATAATTTTAATAATATTCAAATGTTATCAAAATTCTCTTTATTCTCACTTTTAAATCATCATTATCGTTTATGATTAATACAATTTCTGTTAATGATTATCATTATTACCTAATAAATTGCGAAATCACCAAAGAAGTCGAAAAAACGTCCATTTGGGTATAACTTTTCAAAAGGCTATATTTCGCTGCTAGATTTTGCCGCTTTTTTTTGACTTTTGGAATGTTTTTCTTATCTTTTTTTATTATTATATATGGACCCCCACACCATTCCTGTTTATTATCATCATCCTTATCATGATTATCATCATGATTTATCTTATCATATCATTATCATCATTATCATCATTATCATCATCATTACATCAATTATTGCATTATTATCATCATTATTGCAATTGTTATCATTATTATTGCAATATTGGAGTTATAGTATATATTTTTTGGCAATAATACTAAATAACCCACAAAAATAATAATAGTAATAACAATATAATAACAATAATAGCGATTTTATAATAAGTATTTATATCATTATCTTAATTAGTATCGTTATTACTGTATTTATACTGTTATAATATTATTTTTGGCAATTAATTACTACCATACAAATAATAATAATGTATATAATACAATAGATAATACTAATAACAATATTATAACCACTAGCATTATTATATTATACTTATCTTATTATTATTATTTGTTATTTTACAGATATAATAGATTTTTTTGGCATGATACTAATAATTAATATAATAGTAATAATAATAAATAATATAATATAATAATAATAATAATAATAATATTATAATAATAATAATAATATAATAATCTAATTTTAATAATATTCAAATGTTATCAAAATTCTCTTATTCCACTTTTATCATCAATTATTGTTATGAATTATATTCTGGTAATTATTATCATTATTTTTTTAATTGGGAAATCCCCAAAAACAAAAAAATTTTTTTATACCCAAAAAAAATATTTGGTTTTTTTTTTTTATTTTTGGGATTTTTTTTTTTTCCCCTTTTTATATTATTTGGGCCAATTTTTAATCAAAAATATATTTTTAAACTTTATATCTTATACATTTTATACATACAATTATTACTTTATATTTTTAATTATTTTCTTATCAATTTTATATTTTGTTTTTTTAAAAATTATTTTTTTAAAAAATATAAAAAAAAAAAAAATAAAAATAAAATAATAAAAAAAAAATTAAAATTTTTATATATTATTTATTAAAATTTTTTTTTTAAGTTACCTTTATTTTTTTTTAAATTTAATAATACAAAAAATAAAAATTTTAAAAAAAACAAAAAATCAAAAAAAAAAATTTTAAAACCCAAGTTTTTTAAATTTTCTTTTTTTAATTTTTGGGAATTTTAAAAATTTTTTTAATGATAAATTTAAATAATTAAAAAAAAATTTATTAAAAAAAATTTAAATAAAAATAATAATTTTAAAAAAATATAAATAATAATAAAAATTAAATTTAAAAAAAAATAATTTTAAAATTTTAAAATGAAAAAAATTTTTTTTATTTTTTCATTTTATTTTAAAAAAAATTTTTAAATTATACATTTTAACCCAAAATTTTTTAAATAAAAAAAAAAAAATTTTTATTATTTTAAAATATTTTTCCAAATTTTCCCCTTTTTTTTCGCTTTTTTTTTTTTTAAAAAAATTTTTTTATAATTTTAACCATATTTTATTTTTAATATATTTTTATATTTATTGCAATTTAATTTTTTTTGTTAATTTATTAATATGGTTTTTTAAAAAATTTTTTAATAATAAATAAAAAAAATAATAATATAATAAAAAAAAAAAAAATAATAAGTTTTATAATAATTTTTTATTCAAATTTTTTTAACCCTTATTATTAAATTATTATGTTTAATAAATTTTTGTTTTTTAAAAAATACAAATTTTTAAAAGAAAAAAAAAAAAATTAAAAAAAAAAAAAAAGTTATTTTTTAATTTTCTTTTTTTTTTTTTAATTTTTCAAAAAAATTTTTTTTTGGAAGATATAATAATTAAATAATAAAAAAAAAAAATAATTAATATTAAAAAATAATTAAAATAAAAATAATATTAAAAAATAAAATTTTAAAAATTTAAAAAAAAAATTTTTTATTTTTTTTATAATTTTTTTTTTTATTTTTTAAATAAATTTTTAATTTTTATATTAAAAAATTTTCGTAAAAAAAGAAAAAAACCCTTTTTAAAAATTAAATTTATATTTTAAAAATTGGTTTTTTGGGAATTTTTTTTATACTTTTTATATTATTATGGAACATTTTTTTTTTATTAATATTTAGATATATTTTTATTTATATATATATATTTATTTTATATATATTTTTTTTAAATTTATTTATAATTAATTGTTACTTTTTTTTTTCTTTTTAAATAATTTATTTTATTTAAAAAAAACCCAAAAATAAAAAATATAAAAAAAAAAAAATAAAAAGTTTTTAAAATTTTATTTTCATTTCTAATATTCGTTTTATGAATTTTTATTTTAATTTTTTTTTTAATTATATAAGACAAAATTTTAATATAAATAAAAAAAAAAATACAAAAAAAATTTTGTCCATAGTTTTTTTTATTTTTTAAATTTTTATATTTTTATTCAAATAAATTTTTGGGAATGAAAATAAAAAAAATAAAAATTAAATTTAAAATAATAAAAAAAAATAAAAGATTAAAAATAAAATAATAAATAATAATAATAAAAATAAAAAATTAATAATTTTTAAAATTTTAAAATGTTAAAAATTTTTTTTCCATTTTACATCATTTTTTTGTTAATACAATTTTAATTAAAACATTATTACCAAATTAAAAAATAAAAAAAAAAAAATCATTTTAATCCCGAAAAGGGTTTTTTGCAGATTTTTTTTGATTTTAATTTTTTTAATTTTTTTTTTTTATAATAAAAGTTTTTTTATAATAATTTATATATTAATATTTATTTTATATATTAAATACAATTCTTCCCCCTTTTATCACTTTTGCAATTTTTATCTTTTTAATTTTTATCTTTTTAAAATTATTGGGATAAAATTTTTAAAAATAATCCCAAAACAAAAAAAGTAAAAACCAAAAAAAACTTGTTTTTTAAATTTTTTTATTTTTATTTAATTGACGGATGAAATTATTATTTATAAATTTTTTTTATTATCCTCATAAAAATAAAAAATTTTAAAAAAAAAAAATTAATAAAATATTATCCCTCTTTAAAATTTTATCAATTATATTATTATTTTTTTTTATACAAAAAAATTTTTAATGTAAAAAAAAAAAAAAAAATAAAATAAATAAAATAAATAATAATAATTAAAAAAAAATTTAAAAAAATTTAAAAAAAAAAAAAAAATTTAATAAAAATTTTTTTAAAAATTTAAATTTTATAAAATTTTTTATTCCATTTTATTTTATTTTTTTAAATCAATTCGAAATTTAAAATTTTTTTTAAAATTTGAAAAAAAAATGAAAAAATTTTTTTGGTTTATATTAAAAATAAAATTTTTTTTATTTTTTTTTTCAATTTTTATATTAATATAAAATTTTTAAAATTTAAAATTTTTAAAATTTTTACCCTTTTTTTTTTATTAATTTTAATCATTTTAAAAATTTATTTTACCATTATTAAAATTTTTACAAAAAAAAATTTTTTTTTATTAAAATTATTGTAAAAAATTTTTTAAAAATTAAAATTTTTTCCCCCAAAAATAAATGAAACAATTAAAAACATAATCATTTTATTTTATATTCATTTTTTTATATCTTTTTACTGTTTATTACTTTATAATAATTTTTTTTGCAATTTTTCATAAAAATTAATATAAAATAAAAAATAAATAAAACATTTTAAACCACTAACAAATATAATAAAATATAAAAATTTTTTGGTTTTAAATAAATTTTTTTTTTAAGTTAAAAATTAAAAAAAAAAAAAAATTTTTTTTTAAAATTTAAAATAAAATAATAATAATAATAAAAAAAAAATAATAAAATATTTAAAAAAAATTTTAAATTATAAAAATTTTTTCCTTTTTTACTTTTATATTTTTGTTAGATTAATAAAATTTGGTTAAATTAAATTTTATAAAAATTTCAAATACCAAAAAAAAAAAAAAAAATTTTTATATTTAAAAATTTATTTTAATTTTTTTTCATTTAACTTTTTTTCCTTTTTTTTATATTATGTAGGGAAAAATTTCCCTTTTTTAATATTATCATGTTTCTAATTCCCCAATAAATCATTTAAATTATTATCTCAAAAATTTTTTCCCAAATTTTTTTTTATTTTTAAAATTTTTATTTTATATTTTTTGGAAAATCTAAATACAAAACTTTAAAAGAAAACCAATAAAAACAATAATAACATTTTAAAATTTAATTTTTTTTATATCTTTTTTAATTTATATCTATTATGAATTTTTTTTATAATAATTTTTTTAATTATAATAAAAATAATAAAATTAAAAACAAAAAAATAAAACCTATAAAATAGTTTTATTTTATCTAATTTATTATTATATTTTTAATTTGAATAATAGTTTTTAATTTTTTTTTAAAATAAAAATTAATAATAAAAATAAAATAATAATTTTTAAAAAAATTTAAAATAAAAAAATTTTAAAAATATAAAAAAAAAAATTTTAAAAATTTTTTCAATTTATAAAATTTTTATTACTTTTAAAATTATTTATATTAATACTTTTTTTAATTTTTATTTTATTATAAAATTTAAAAATAAAAAAAAAAAAATTTTTAATATTAAAAAGGTATATTTCCTAATTTCCCTTTTCATTTTTGGTTTTTTTATACTTTTTTTTTTATATATAAATTTTTTTTTTCCACAAATGAAATCATTTATTACTTAAAACAATCCTATCTTTTCTTTAATTTTTTTATTTTTATTTTAAACAATTGTTATTTATTTTTAATTAGGGATTATTATATTTTTTAAAAAAAATTTAATAAAAACAAAATAATATTTTAAACAAATTCAAAATAACTTTTTTAAAATTTTTAATATTATTTAATTTATTTTTGAATTTATTTTGATAAAAATTTTTTTCAAATAAAAGTAATAAAATAAATAAAAATAAACAAAATATAAATAAAACTTAAAATAGTATTTATTTTATTATTTAATTTTATTTTAATTACAATATAAAGATTTTTCAATAATAAAATTTTAAAAATAAAAAAAAATAATAAAAAAAAATTTTTTAAAAATAAAAATAAAATAAAATTTAAAAATTTAATATAAATAAAAAAAAATTAATAATAATTTTAATAATATCAAATGTTATCAATTCTCTTTATTCTCACGTTATCATCATTATTGTATGATTAAATACAATTCTGGTAATTATTATCATTATTCACCCTACTAATTCCGAAACACCAAGAAATTCGAAAAAAAAACGTCATTTTGGAGTATACTCTCAAAAGGCTATATTTCGCTAGATTTTGGCCGCTTTTTCGACTTTTTGGGATGTTTATGCTATCCCTTTTTTATATTATATGATGGACACAAATTCCTGTTATTATTCATCCTCATTATCAATGATATAATATATTATCGTTATCATCATCTATTATCATCATATCATCATTATCATCCTCATTATCATCATTATTGCATATTATTATCATCATTATGCAATTGTTATCATTATTATAGGCAATATTGGGTCATATAGTATAATTTTTGCAATAATACTTAACATCAACAATGATAATAGTAATAACAATAATAATAACAATAATAACGATTTTATATAATTATGTGATATCATTATCTTAATTAGTATCGTTATTACTGTAATATTACTGTTATTAATAATTATTTTGCAATTATCTAACAGTACTAACATAAATGAATAATGATAATAATAACAATAATTATACTAATAACATATATTATAACACACTGATTATTATTATACTTATACTTATTATTATTATGTTATCCTTACCAATATAGACCAGTAATAATAATAATAAATAATAATAATAATTAATAATTAATAATAATCATAATAATAATAATAATA
Source organism: Penaeus monodon (assembly GCF_015228065.2). Taxonomy (NCBI): domain Eukaryota; kingdom Metazoa; phylum Arthropoda; class Malacostraca; order Decapoda; family Penaeidae; genus Penaeus; species Penaeus monodon. Next base: position 9,430 of record NW_023644409.1, on the reverse strand, counting down.
ATACAATAATAATAATAATAATTTTAATAATCATGCACATGTTTATTCAAAATTCTCTTTATTCTCACTTGTATCATCATTATGTTATGCATTAATACAATTCTGGTAATTATTATCATATTACACTATAATATGACGAAATCATCAAGAAATCGAAAAACGTCATTTTGGAGATTACTCTCAAAAGGCAATATATCGCTAGATTTTCTGCCGCCTTTTTGGCCTTTTGGGAATGTTTTTCTTATACCTTTTTATATTATATATCGGAACACAATTCCTTGTTATTATCATCATCATTATCATGATATCATCATGATATCGTATTCTCATCATAATCATCATTATTCATCATTATCATCATCATTATAATCATTATTGCAATTATTATCATCCATTAATTGCAATTTGTTATCATTAATTATTGCAATTATTGGAGTTATAGTATATATTTTTGCAAAATAGTAATAAACCATAACACTAATAATAGTAATAAAATTAATAATAACAATATAACGCTTTTAAATAATTATTTATATTCATATCTAATTATATCGTTACTACGTAATTATTACTCTATATATAATAATATTTTTGCAAGTTATACTACCAGTACAAATAATAATAATGATTAATAATAACAATAATAATAACTAATAACAATATTATAACCACTAGCATTATTATTATTATACTATACTTATTATTATTATTGTTATATTACAGATATAATAGATTTTTTGGCAATGATACTAATAATTAAGATAATAGTAATAATAATAATAATAATAATAATAATAATAATAATAATAAATACTAATAATAATAATAATAATAAGAATAATAAAATAAATAATAATAATTTTAAATAATATTCCAAAATGTTTCTGTCAAAATTCTCTTTATTACTCCACTTTATCATCATTATTGTTCATGATTAATACAATTCTGGAATTATTATCATTATTACCTAATTAATTGCCGAAATCACCAAAGCAACTCGAAAAAAACGTCATTTTGGAGTATCCTCTCAAAAGTCTATATTTCGTTGGATTTTGCCGCTTTTTCGACTTTTGGGAATGTTTTCTTTTACCTTTTTTATATTATATATGGACACAATTCCTGTTACTTATTCATCATCATTATAATAGATTATCAATCATTATTATCGTTATCATCACCATATCTCATATCATCATTATCATCATCATTATAATCAATATATTGCAATACTATCATCAGATTGCAATTGTTATCATTATTATTGCAATTATTGGGAGTTATAGTATTATTTGCAATAAGACTAATGATTACAACATATAATAATAGTAATAACATAAAATATCAATAATAACGATTTTATAATAATTCTTTATATCATATCCCTAATTAGTACGTTTATTACGTAATTATTACTGTTATAAAAATTTATTTTGCAATCACTACCAGTACTAATAAAATATATGATAATAATAACACGATAATACTAATAATAATATTATAACCACCAAGCATTATTATTATTTATACTTTATACTTAATTATTATATGTTATTATTACAGATATAATAGATTTCTTTGGCAATGATACTAATAATTAAGATAATAGTAATAATAATAATACAAATAATAATAATAATAATAATAATAATAATAATAATAATAATATAAGAATAATAATATAATTAATAATAATAATTTAATAATAATAATAATAAAATAATTTTAATAATATTCAAATGTTATCAAAAATTCTCTATTATTCTCAGTTTATCATCATTATTGTTATGATTAATACAATTTGGTAATTTTTATTACTTATTACACTAATAATTTGCCGAAATATCACACATTAAAGAAACGACAAAATAAAACGTCATTTGGAGTTGTATACTTCAAAGCTAATTCGCTAGATTTTGACGCTTTTTCGGACTTTGGGAATGTTTTTCTTATTTACCTTTATTAATTATATGATGGACACATTCCTGTTATTTATCATTATATTATCATGATTATCATCATTATTATTCGTTATCATCATCATTTATCCATCATTATCATCATCCTATCATCATTATTGCATATTATTATCTCATTATTGCAATTGTTATCATTATATTGCAATTATTGGATATATAAGTTAATATATATTTGCAATAATACTAAACCACAACAAAATAATAGTATATAACAATAATAATAACAATAATAACGATTTTATAATAATTATTTATATCATTATCTTACTTAGTATGTTATTACTGTAATTATACTGTTATAATAATTTATTTTTGCAATTATCTACCAGTACAACATATAATATATAATGATAATAATAACAGTAATAATTACTAATAACAATATTATAACCACTAGAATATTATTATTATATAGTTAACTTATTATTATTATGTTATTATTACAGATATAATAGATTTTTGGCCATGATTACTAACTAATTAAGGTAATATTCTTAATAATTTAATAATAATAATAATTAATAATAATAATAATAATAATAATAATAATAATAATAATAATAATAATAAATCAAATTTATAATATTCAAATGTTATCAAAATTCTCTTTATCTCTCACTTTTAATCATCATTATTGTTATGATTAATACAATTCTGGTAATTATTATCCTTATACCCTATAATTGCCGAAATCACATGAGAAAATGAAAAAATGTCATTTGGAGTAAGTATACTCTCGACAAAAGGCTATATTTCGCTAATTTTGCCTTTATTCGATATCTGGGACACAAATTCTTGTTATTATCATCATCCTTATCATGATTTTATCATCATTATTATCGCGTATATCATCATTATCATCATTGATCATCATTTATTCATCATCATTATCAATCATATTGCAATTATTTTCATCATTATTGCAATTGTTATCATTTATTATTGCAATTATTGGAGTTATAGTATATAATTTGCAATAATTAATAATTAACCACAACAATAATAATAGTAATAACAATACTGATAACAATAATAAATGATTTTATAATAATATTGATATCATTATTGGTAATTAGTATCTGGTATACTGTAATATTTACTGTTTTATAATAACTATTTTTGCCAATTAATAATACCAGTATAAATAATAATAATGATTAATAATAACAATAAATAATACTTAATAACAATATTATAACCAACTAGCATTATTTATATTACTACTTATACTTATTATATTCATTGTTATTATTACAAGAAAATAATAGACTTTTTGGCAATGATACTAATAAGTAAGATAATAGTAATAATAATAATAATAATAATTAATAATAAATAACAATAATAATAATCATAAATTAATCATAATGTAATAATAATAATAATAATAATAAGAATTTTAATAATATTCAAATGTATAAAATCTCTATATTCTCACTTTTTATCATCATATTGTTATGATTAAGTACAATTATGCGTAATTCATATCATATACCAATAATAATTGCCGAAATCACCAAAGAAATCGCAAAAACGTCCTTTTGGAGTATACTCTCAAAAGGCTATATTTCCGCGTAGATTTTTGCCTCTTTTTCGACTTTTGGTGTGAAGTGTTTTCTTATACCTTTTTTTATATATATATGGACACAATTCCTGTTATTCACATCAATACATGATTATCATCATATTAGTCGTTATCATCATCATTATCATCATTATCATCATTTATCATCATAATTATCATCATTATTTGCAAGTATTATCATCATATGCACTTTGTTATCATCATTATTATTGCAATTATTGAGTTATAGTATATATTTTTTTCAAAATACTAATGACTACAACACTAATAATAGTAAAACAAATACTAATAACAATAATAACGATTTATTAATAATTATATATCATTATCCTAATTAGTATTCCGTTTATTACTGTAATTATTATGTTGTATAATAATTATTTTGTCAATATTACACTACCAGTACTACTAATAATAAGGAATAATAATACAAAATAATACTAATAACAAATTTCTATAACCACTAGCATATATTATTATATATTTCTACTTATTATTATTATGTTATTATTACAGATTATAATAGATTTCTTGGCAATGATACTAATAATTAAGATAGTTAGTAAATAATAATAATAATAATAATAATAATAATATAATAATACATATAATAATAATAAGTAAATTTAATAATAATAAATAAATAAAAATAATTTTAATAATATTCAATGTATCAAAATTCTCTTTATTCTCACTTTGTATCATCATTATTGTGTATGTATTAATACAATTCTGGTAATTTTTATCATTATACCCTAATAATTGCCGAAATCACCAAAGCTAAACGAAAAAAAAAAAACGTCATTGGAGTATACTCTCAAAAGGCTATATTTCGCCCTAGATTTTAGCCGCTTTTTCGACTTTGGAATGTTTCTCTTATACCTTTTTTATATATTAAAATGGACACAATTCCTGTTATATCATTATCTATTATCATGATTATCATCATTATTATCTTTCACATCATCATTATATCATTATCATCATCATTATCATCATTATTGCAATTATATCATCATTATGCAATTGTTATCATTATTATTGCAATTATTGGATTGTTATATGTATTATATATATTTGCATATAATTAACTAATAACCACAACAATAATAATAGTAATAACAATAATAATAACAATAATAACGATTTTATAATAATTATTTATATTCTATTATCTAATTCAGTATCGTTATTACGTAATTATTACTGTTATCATAATATTTTTGCATTATACTACAGTACAAATAATAATAATGATAATAATAACAGTAATAATATAATAACAATATTATAACCACTACGAATTATTATTATTTATACTTATACTTATTATTATTATGTTATATTACAGATATTAATAGATTTTTGGCAATGCTACAATAATTAAGATAATATTAATAGTAATTAATAATTAATAATAATAATTAATAATAATAATAATATAATAATAATAATAATTAATAATAAATAATAATAATAAAAAATAATAATTTAATAATATTCAAATGTTATCCAAAAATTCTCTTTATTCTCACTTTTATCATCATTATTGTTATGATTAATACAATTCTGGTAATTATTATCATTATTACCATAATAATTAGTCCGAACTTTTCACCAAAGAAATCGAAAAAACGTCATTTTGGAGTATACTCTCAGAAGGTATATTCTGCTAGATTTTGCCGCTTTTTCGACTTTGTGGAATTTTTTATCTTATACCCTTTTTTATTATATATGGACACAATTACTGTTATTATCATCATCATACTATCATGAATTATCAATCATTATATCGTATTCATAATCATTCATCATCATTATCATCATTACTATCATCATTATCAAATTATTGCAATTATTATCATCATATTGCCAATTGTTATCATATTTATTGCAATTATTGGAGTTCTTTAGTATTAATTTTTGCATAATACGAATAACCACACAATAATAATATAATAAACAATAATAAATAAACAATATACGATGTTTTATCTAATTATTTATATCATTATCTTATTTAGTATCGCTATACGTAATTATTACTTTAAATAATTATTTTTGCAATTATACTACAGGACAAAATAATTAATATGATAATGATAACATAATGAATAATAATAACAAAATTATAACCACTAGATTATTATATTTTACCTTATACTTATTATTATTATTGTTAATTACAGATATAATAGATTTTTGGGCAATAATACTAATAATAAGATAATAGGAATAAATAAATTAATAATAATAAGAATAATAATAATAATAATACTAATAATAATAATAATAAAATAATAATAAATAATAATAATAATTTTAATAATAAATCAAATGTATCCAAAATTCTCTTTATTCTCACTTCTATCATCATTATGTTATGATATTTTATACAATTCTGGGTAATTATTAGCATTATTACCCTAAATAATTGCGAAATCACCAAAGAAATCTGAACAAACGTCATTTGGGAGTATATCTCAAAGGCTAATTTCGATAGATTGACGCTTTTTCGACTTTTGGGAATGTTTTTCTTAATACTTTTTTAATTATATATGGACACCAATCTGTTATTAATCATCTATCATTATCTATGATTATCAATATTATTATCGTTATAATCATCATTATAATCATATCATCCATATCAATCTCATTATCATAATATTGCACAATAATTATCATCATTATTGCCAATTGTATCATTATTATTGCAATTATGGAGTTATAGTAATATATTTTTGCAATAATACTAATATACCACAACAATAATAATAGTAATAACAATAATAATAAAATAAAACGATTTTGTAATAAATGATTTATATCATTATCTTAATTAGTATCGTTATTGACTGTAATTTACGTATATAATAATCATTTTGCAAATTATACTTATCCAGTCAAATAAAATTAATGATAAATGTAACCAATAATAATAATAATAACCATATATTACCACTGAGTTTTTATTATTAACTTAACTTATTATTTATTATTGTTGTATTACAGATATAATAGATTTTTGGAAATGATACTAATATTAAGATAATAGTAAAATAAATAAAACATAATAAAATAGTAATAATACAATAATAATAATTTTAATAATAAATAATACTAATTAATAATAATATATATAATAATACAATAATGATTTTAATAATATTCAAATGTGATCAAATTCTCTTTATCACTCAGTCTTTTATCATCATTATGGTTATGATTAATTACAATTCTGGTAATTATTATCATTATTACCCTAATTATTGCCGAAAAAATCACCAAAGAATTCGAAAAAAAGTCATTTTGGAGTAAACTCTCAAAAGGCTATTTTGTCTAGAGTTTGCCGCTTTTTCGATTTTGGGAATGTTTTTTCTTCTATACCTTCTCTTATATTATATATGACCACAATTCTGTTATTATCATCTCATTATCAGATTATCATCATTAGTATCGTTATCATCATCGATATCATCATTATCATTCATTATCATCATCATTATCATCATTATTGCAATTATTATAATCATTATTGCAATTGTTATCATTCTTATTGCAATTATTGGAGTTATCTATATATTATTCCACTAATACTATATAACCACAACAAGTAATAATAGTAAATAACAATAATAATAAAAATAATCACGATTTTATAAGAATTATCTATATCATTGATCTCAATAGTATCGTTATACTGTAATATTATGTTATCAAAATTATTTTTGCAATTGTACTACCAGTAAATAATAATAATAATTAATGATAATCATAACAATAATAATACTAATAATATAACCACTAGCATTATTATTATCTACTTATACTTCTATTATATTGTATTATACAGATATAATAGATTTTTTGCGCAATGATATAATAATAAGGATAATAGTAATAATAATTTAATAATAATAATAATAATAATAATAATATATAAATAATAATAATAATAATAATAATAATAATACATAAATAATAATAATATTTAATAATATTAAATGTTACAAAATTCTCTTATTCTCACTTTTATCATCATTATTGTTATGATTAATACAATTCTGGTAATTATTGATCATTATTACCATAATAATTGTACGAAATCACCAAAAGAATCGAAAACATCAATTTTGGGAGTATCTCTCAAAAGGCTATATTTCGCTAGATTTTGCCGCTTTTTCGACTTTTTTCGACTTCGACACAATTCCTGTTATTATCATCATCATTATCATGATTATCATCATATATCGTATCATCATCATTACATCATTTATCTTATTACATTTTATCATCATTATTGCAATTATTATATCATTATTGCAATTGTTATCTTATTATTGCATTTATTGAGTTATAGTATATATTTTTGCAATAATACTAATAACCCACAATAATAAGTAATACAATAATAATAACATAATAACGTTTTTAATAAATTTATATCATTATCTTAATTATATGTTTATTCTGTATTATTATGTTATATAATTATTTTTGCAATTATATACCAGTACAAATAAAATTAATATAACAATAATAATCTATAACAATATTATACCACTAGCATTATTATTATTATACTATATTATATTATTATTTTATATTACAGATATAATAATTTTTGGAAATTTATACTAATAATTAAGATAATAGTAATATATAATAATAATTATAATAGTAATAATTAATATAATATATAATAATAATATTTAATAATACTAAATAATAATATATAATTTACAAAATTCTCTTATAAAATATTATACATCATTATTGTTATTATTAATAATTTGGTAATTATTATCATTATTCCCCTTAATATTGGCGAAATACCAAGAATAAAAAACGTCATTTGAGTATACTCTCAAAAGGCTATATTTGCTAGATTTTATTTTCGACTTATGGGAATTTTTCTTATAACTTTTTATATTAATATGCACAATTCATTTTATTCATATCGTTATCATATTATCATCTTATTATCGTTATCATCATTATTATCATATTCCATATCATCATATATCAATATTGCAATTATTATCTACATTTTGCAATTTATCATATTATTGCAATTTTGGAGTTATAGTATATATTTTTGCTTTATAATATAAAATAAAATCCTGTAATAACATATATTAATAATAACGATTTTATAATAATTATTTATATCATTATCTTAATTAGATATCGATTATATAATTATTACTGTATAATATCATTTTGCAATTATACTATATTCAAATAATAATGATATAAATATAATAATACTATAACAAATATAACCTAGCATATTATTATTATACTTATAAATTTTATATTATTTTATAATTATAATATTTTTTGGAATATAATAATTAGATAATAATATAATTAATAATAATAAATAATAACAATAAGATAATAAAGGTAATAATAATAATATAATAATTTAATAATGATAAAAATATTATTATATTAATCTTCTATTCATTTTATCACTTATTATATTATTAATAAATTTTTCAATATTAATATTAATATAAATATTGCTCTGAAATCACCAAAGAAATAAAAAATCATTTTGGATATACTCTCAAAAGGCTAATTCCTAATTTTCTTTTTCATTGGATTTTTTTATTTTTTAATAATTAGGGTAATTCCTTTATTACCATATTTTCCGAAATCACCAAATCGAAAACCCCATTTATTCTCTCAAGTATATCCTTTTTCCCCCTTTTATTTTAATTTTTCTTTTACTTTTATATTTTTAGGGCAAATTTTTTTTATAATCATAATCAATAAAAATAATTTTTTAACTTATATAACTTATAACATTTTTTTAAATTATTCATTTTTTAATATTATCTTATTCAGTTTTATTATT
>NW_023644408.1:2500-5000 GCF_015228065.2 Penaeus monodon | reverse complement strand
GCGGCCGTCTGCTGCTTGATGCAAATTTATGGAGGAAAGGGATCACTGACCATTCATCTCTCTATCCTTTAAAACTTTATTACAACTGAAATTCTCTACTTCATTACATTTCTCCTGCAGCCACCTCTCCATGGTTTTTTTACATTCCTTTTTGTAAAGATTTTTTACCAGTTCATATTGCAGGGGGTTCTTTTTTGGGAGATTTGCCGTTTACGTAGCAGGTCTTTGAGAAACAAGGGGGAAACCAGCTTGATGAGGGCTTCTTTTTTTCTTTGGTTGGTATTGTTTTAGCAGCTGCTGCTTGGATATTTCAAGAAGGCCCAAAAACGATGGCCAGTGTCAGGGTTGGGAGACTGTTAGATTAAAAAAAAAAAAAAAAAATTCTCGCACCTCTTGGCTGGTCTAGAAAGAGTTAAAAATTTGGGGGCAATCCTGCTTTCTTGAATTTTTTGAGGGAGAATTTAAATTCATTATTACTTGTTGTCTCAATTGTGTCTTCACCCGGATATTACTGGGAGGTTTGATGCATTCCAATCCCTTGAAACTGATCAAAAACATGGTCGACTTAGTTACTGGCTCTATCACCAGGACTAATCCATGTATATCGTCTTTCTGGGGTGTAATTAAACCAGGTGTTTGTGATGACCAGATTTTTTCCCCTTTACACCAATCAAATAAGTCTATTTCACATTCATTCCGTTCTCCAGACAGTGCAGCCCCAAACAGTCTTTCCATCTCTTCTTTGGGAGTTAACTAGAAAATTGATGAGAAGGGGTCAAAAGAGAGTTGTAGCTGTCGATTTTTTGGTATTCAGCTCCGCATTGGGAGCATATGCTACAAGGATATTTATATTTAAAGGACTAGCTTTTGACCCTTGACTAGAAGCGGGACGCCAGAACAGATTTTGAAAAGATTTTGTCGAGCACCAGGTAACTCCATTTTTATTTTTTCACCTCCTGAAAAGAGACTCTTTTCTGGTCATCATAAAGTTGCCAGCCCCTGGCCCCCTGATCTGCACAAAGCTAAGCACTGGGCATTCATTCAGCCCAATCTCGTGGGGAACATTGTCCAGTTTTCCAGTTTGGTATAAACTTCGAAAGTTCAGCTCCGATCTTGGGTATTTTCGATCTAATATTTTGGCTATGATCTTTGTATTTGTTGGTTGGTTTGCAGTCACAGGATGGCGATCGTAGCATCCTGCAGTTGAATGCAGTACCGGGCGCGGATCCTACAAGATAACCTTGCGGGCCCCAATTATGCCGTTTTGTTTTTTTCATTTTTTCAAATTGATAATCATGTAGTGGCTGGGTCTTTACACACACACACACAACACACACACACACACACACACACACACACACGTACTCTTACATACACACACATACAAATAGCATACATACACACACGAAACATACACATACACACATATACAAAAGAATATATTTTATTATATATAATATATATTATATAAAATATATTATATATATATATATATATATATATATATATATATATATATGACCCCGCGATGGTCCAGTGATTAGAGCACTGGACTCCGCCCCTCAATTCAATTTCCCGCCGCGGCAGTTGTAAAAATGCCTGTGCCTCTGTCCCGGGCCTTCCACGGCGAGAAAAAAACGACATATCGCCTTGAGGAGTCAAAACGCAGGTGTCGTAGGGAGCGCGCCGTGGCATAGTGTTAAACGCCGAACCGCGGTGATTAGGAAGGGCATCCAATCAGGGAAGAGTGAAACGCTAATTATCCTCTCAAGTAATTAAAAGAGAGAGACCGATTTTCCCGCAATGGAATAAATGGCTGTTTGGAAAAAAAAATGTATGTAAGTATGTATGTATGTATATGTATAGAGGCCCGGGTGGCCGGTGGTTAGAGTGAAGGGCTCAAAATCTGACTTCCAGTGCCAATCCCAAGCCCGGATAAAATGCTGAGGATCGCGCCAAGATTTCCCCCGAAAGGAGAAGCCGAAAGAAGAAGAAAGAGGGAAAAATTATTTTTTTATAAATTTTTATAATATATTAAATTTTATATATATATATATATATATATATATATATATATATATATAATATATATATAAAATATATGTGTGTGTGTGTGTGGGGTGTGTTGTGTGTGTGTGTGTGTGTGGTATGTGTGTGTGTGTGTGTGTGTGTGTGTGGTGCATACATATACATAAAACGGGATGGCTGCTCCGGGTGGCTTCGGTTTTTTTAAAACGAACCAAGACTCCCCCGAAGGGAGAAGCCGAAAAAAAGAAAAAAGATATATATGTATATCTATATGTATCCTCAGCTGTATGTGTAAGTGCATGTACGTATGTATACATATACATAATATTTATTATATCATCAAGGACAGATAGTTCAGAATTGAACAGCTGTGACCAACAACCTAAGTTTCGTGATCACGCGCAGCACAGAATTCTACTGCTTCAGCAGCTGTTTCCAAGTGGCTAGATCCTTCACGCTATATATATATATA
>NW_023644407.1:0-8688 GCF_015228065.2 Penaeus monodon | reverse complement strand
TTAAAAAAAAAGGATGCGATCTCAAAATTCTCTAAAATAAAAAAATATATATATATGAACAGACTACAGAAATATTAATTAAAAGAAAGTTAGGATGAATTGATATATACATGCATTTAGAACCAACATATTTATAAAAAATACATTTATATGGGTTTAAATTAAAATACAGAATACATAATGCCTACAAATACATACATAATACACACACACACACACACACACATACCACCCAACACACACCAACACAACATATATATATAAAAAATAATATTATTATATTATATATAATAATAAATATGATATATATATATATATGTTAATATAATTTTATATATCATCATCTTTCAAGGGGCAACGCCGAGGGGGGCGCAGGCCGCATCCCCCCTTTCGTTTCCCAGCCACGAGGTCCCTCGAGGCGAGTCTCCAGGCAGGGCACCGGCCCATTCTATTTCCCTCAGGGGACAGGTCTCGTGAGCTGCCCAAGCCATGATCCCTGGGACGCCCCACAGGTCTCCCCCACCCGGGGGTTGTCTCGCAGAGAGACAACTGGTGGGCGGGGTCGCCCAAAGGGAGGGAGCTAGGTGGCCATATAGCCTGAGTTGGCGATCCCGGTTTATGAAGTAACGGCCCCATGCCAGTCTCAGGGTTAAAACCCCCCGGTTTGGACACATGGCCCTCCCAAACTGTACCCCTGATCCGGCAAAGGGGACTTGTTAAAAAAGGAATCAAGGCGAGACCCCAAAGGGGCACTGGATAGGTCCAGGTTTCGCTTCCATAGAGAAAAAAAGGAAGTATCAAGGCCTTAAGAACGCAGCTTGGTCCTTCTGCATAGGTACCGACATCCCAAACGCTCTTGTTGACGAGTCAGGCTCTTTTCCCAGCCCAACCCGTTACTGATTTCCGGCTGAAACCCAGAGAATGGACTACGTTTACCAAGGTATGTAAAACTTTCTGTGACTTCAACGTCTCCCCGAAAGCAGGTCGACTAAAAGGGTTCCCCAACGGGCCCCCCAAAATCTAAATTTTGGTTTGGTCCAGGAGACCTCTGGGCCTAGGGGTTTTGCCTCATTGCTAAATGCATCAAGAGCCGCCAAAGGACTCCAAGGACTCAGATAGGAGGGAAAAACATGTCGGAAAAAGTCAAGGTCCGAGCCCTTAATTTAGCCTAGTGTTGCCCCCGCACGACTTTGGAGTAGCTTGCCCTTTATCCAGCCCATACAAGTGTTGAAAATGGGGGTGAAAGGGGAACAGCTGCCTCACCCTAAATTTAACGGAAGAAGTTCGACTACCCCCCCCAATTTTACAGCATTTTCAAACCAGTAAGAGGTTTGATATAGGCCAATAACTGTGTGGGAAATTTCCCCTGAGTCGGATCTCCCATGCGATTCCCGATGCACCGAGTAAAAAACGCCTTCTTGAGGTCGATGTGGGCTGAAAAGAACCCCCACGACCAAACTCACGACGGCGTTCCACAATTACTCGGCGTAGTATACGGTCTTTTGGGGATTCCCGGGGTAAACCCAGACTGCCCCGGGTTTTTGGTGCCTCAGTAGGTGGTTGGGGAAATCCTTTCAAAGAATGTGAGCGAGAACCTTGCCTGGTATGCTGAGCAGTGTAATGCCACGGTAGTTGCTACAGTCCCACGACCCCCTTTCCCCCTTTCCCAGAGGGGGATGACCACGCCCTCAGCAGGTCGGGGGGAATGGTTTCCCAGATCCCAAATGGCAGTCGGGGGCTGTATGCAGGCCCGAGCCATAGGTTCCCCCCCAGCCTTTAGCAGTTCAGCGGGGAATCACATATCCCTGCAGCTTTCCCACTTTTCAGCGGGGAAATCCCCAGCCTAATTTGTTGGGTAGGAGGTTCCTCGCGATGGGTGGGTGGGCAAGGCACGAGACACGCTTGATCCAAGTAATTTTGGAGGATCCCCCTGGAAAAAACTTTTCAAAAAACTCAGCCCAACGTTCACAAACCCCCCAAATGATCTAGAGCCCCCCTCCTCCGCTGATCGGACGCAGTCGTCGTGAGGAGGGCTAGGGTTCAGTTTTCTCAGGGTTTGGTAGGCAGGGCGAAGGTCATTTCCCAAAAAGGCCTTCGCCCTCCTCAGAAAATTTCCTGATGAATTTTCCCTTTGCCCTTCTCGCAGTGTCCGACCCCATGCCCAGGAACGACGCAAGATTGTTTCCCATTAGCCGACCCTTGCGACACGTTCAGGGGCCTCTAATGTCTCCAGGGAGATGGATTTGCCTTGCCCTTTGGGCGTAGCCAATGGACTCCTGAGTGCTTCGGTTTTCGCGTTTGAAGGACCCCACAGAGCAACTGGACCCGTCGGGTTTGCGGTTTGAGAATCGGTCAGAGACTGCCGTGGCGAACCCACGGGCACACTCCTCCCCCCTTAGTTGCCCAAAGTGAAACCCCTTTAGGGGGCCATGGAGGGGGGGGGTTTTGAAGTGGACCCGCAAGGAGCCACAAGCAGCCTAGGGTGGGTGCCACAGAACTCGCACCCGGTAAACCCGCAGTTCGGAGGATTCTCCATGCGTGCTGAAAAGAATGTGGTCGATTCCTTGGCCACTGTACCGTATCGCTGTACCAAGCCCACGATGCGAGTTGGGCGCTGGTACCAGGAGCCAGGATCCTCATTTTCTGGGACCTAGAAAGTCCCGGAGAAGGAGGCATTCTCGCTGCGGGGATCAGCTCCCAAACCATGGGGGCCGACAGACATCTGTAGCCAGTCGGTACAGCCGGATACCGCATTGAAGTCGCCCAGAACAATGCGAATGTCTCCCGGGGCAATCGTCTGCCACAGATCGAGTTGGCGTAGAACGCCTTTTCCATGGGTTTTTGTACATCGGTGGGAGGTATAAGCAATAAGAGACATGAAGCCAAAAGCATGCTTCAGTTCAATCCCCATATATGCTCATAAACCGGTGTCACCTCGCTACCGAGGCTGAAGTCGAATGGAGAGGCTATGGCTACACGGAGGGGGGACCATCGCGCGGCCCGACCCGTGTAGGGGTAACCACCCACATGATCTGCCGCTACCAGGTCTTTCACCTCTAGAGGGCAGCCACCCCAAATCCCAGCGCTTCAATTCCCGCGATAGCAGAGGTAAACCCCTACCTGCCCCAAGGACGGATGTTCCAAGGCCTACCCGGAAAACACGCCTGAGGTTAAGCCCGTGGTCACTCGGGTGCACGCACCTCTGCCGCCCCCACCAACACAGCCCCGATAAAGGGGGTCGGGGGCTGTGGGACCGCCTATCCACCTGTGGGGTTCCCGAGGGCTTTTTCCCCCCAAGCTTCATGGTGGGTTGGCGCCCGGGGGCGCAGGCGGGGCGAGTAACTTCTTCCAATCCTGCACCCCGACATTTGCCCCCCCAGGGACCCCCGCCCGCCTTACTTGGGGTGGGGGGGACAACCACCCCTCCCCCGCATTTCCATTCATAAAAAGACGTTGCCAGAGGGTCATTCTGGGGGGGGGAGGACTGGCAAGGCCAATTATATATATATATATATGTGTGTGTGTGTGTGGTGTGTGTGTGTGTGTGTGTGTGTGGTGTGTGTTGTGTGTGTGTGTGTGCGTGTGGTGGTGGTGGTGTGTTTTTGTGTGTTTGTGTTTGTGTGTGTGTGTGTGTGAGTGTGTGTGTGTGTGTGTGTGTTTGTGTGTGTGTGGTAAAAATGTATTGATAGATATGTATAGTATATTTACATATGTAATAATGTATTATGTGTATATATACATATATTTTTATATTAATTTTATGTGTATTTATATATATGAATGTATATATTTTTATTTATATATATTGTGTGTGTGTTGTGTGTGTTGTGTGTGTGTGTGTGTGTGTGTGGGGGTGTGTGTGTGGGTGTGGTGTGTGTGTTATGTTTATATGGGGTTTTACCTACATACATCATAATATAATATAATATATAATATTATATTTTAATATATATATTAATATATATTTATTCTTTTTTAAAAGAGGTTCAGTCTGAGCGCCTGGGCACAGCATGATACTTTGGGGTGGTACGTGGAGGGCCCCAGTTCCTTTCCAAGGAATATATTATATATATATAACATATAATACATAAATATAAATATATATATATATATATATAATATATATATATATATATATATATATAGTATTATATTGCACACGAAGAAGTTCATTTTTCATACTTAACTTTTACTTTTGGGAAAGAAATAAAAATTTAACCTGGCTAATTTTGTCAAACTAGGTTTGCCCCTTTCCTGGTGAACAATTTTCTTTATCAGTAAGTTGGGCAGTTATATTGACATCCCATCGTGCTTGTAGAGGAACAAGTTCCATCACTCATCTCCTTCCCCAGAAGTGCATGCTATTTAGAAACAAACTTAGCAGCATTTCATCTCAGATTTCTATACAATATCAGACTAAATGGTTTTCAAAAGTCTATAACGTTTGGGCTGTCAATCGTTTTTAGTTCTACAACTTTAAATTTAGTTTGAGACACAGAGTTTTTTTTTGTCTCGTGTCTCTCTGTGTCTTGTGTCTCTGTCTCTCGTTTCTCTGTCCTCTGTCACCCTGTCATTTGTCACTCTTTTCCCTTTTTTTTTTTCTGTTGTCTCCTATGTATTTTTGTCCGTCTGTTCACTATGTAGTTGTGTCTCGGTCTGTCTCACTAGGGATTTGTGTTCTGTTTCTCTATGTATTCTATCTCGCTCTTAGTATCGTGCCCCTTCTCTCGTGTTTGTTTCCCTGTGTCTGGACTCGACTCTGTATTTCTGTCTCTGTGTCCTGTGTGTGTCTTGTGTCTTGATCTGTGTCTCTGTCACTCTATCACTCTGCTGCTCTGTGTCTCTGTTTATCTTTTTTGTCTCTGTTCTTAGTATGTCTCGAGTTGTGTGTGTCTGGTCTGGTTTTTGTATTGTCACTCTATCACTCGTTTTTCTCTGTGTTTTGCTGTCTTTGTGTCTGTGTCTCTGTCTTGTGTCGGGTCACTCTGTGTTTCTGGCTTTGTCTGTGTCTGTCTGGGGTTTGTCTCTGTCTGTCTGCCTCGTCTAAGAGATATAACTGATACATTAGCTGATTAAATATAATTATGATGACGATTTAAAATGAAAGCATCAGCTACACTTTCCTATATGAATTTTATTAATGTCTATTCTCTTTTTCCTTTTGTACAGGGGACCTCCTTTCATAGTGATCCATAAATAAAAATAAACTGTTTTTTAAGAAAATAATGAAATTTAACATCTTTAAAAATCTCGTAGGGCTGATTACATAGTTATTCTTCTGGATGATGCTAAAAAAACCCTTTCCCCCAAAAACCCTTACACTTGTAGGACTTGTGTAGGAGAAAACCCTTTTAACTAAGAAAACGATTTTTGAAGCAGCAAAATAATATATGCCCCTTTCTAACTGACATCTATTTTAAATTTGGGAAATTTGAAGGCGTCCAAATAATCCCATTGACCTAGCCTGTACATGTCTTAAGGACTTTCAGCAATTAAAATCAAGATATCTTGACTAGGGTCAATGAACACAAATCAAAATGACATTGTCTGAAAATGAAGAAAAAAATTATCTCCATGACAAAATTTGATGTAGTGGGGGGTAGGTCTATTGGTGCATTATTGCCTATTCTATGTCATTAACTGAAAAATTTAATATTTGAAACCCCTTAAAAATACTAACCACATATAAAGAAAAAAACCGGGTTTGGGTCTGCAGTTCTTTTCATCTAAAAGATAAAGGGCACTGAGGGTTCTGTCACACGTGTATCAGGGGTACGTTCCCCTTTTGCAAGTCCATACCCGGGCTGAGCCTAGAATTAGAGAAAAGCAAAATATTTGCGCATTAAGGTTTTTGAAACTGCTTTAGTGTTTTATAAGGTTACATCATAACTCATCAAGAAAAAGAAATTTAACAGCATTGCATACACTTAAATAGACCTTTTAAAAAAATCACTACAGAAAAATTTTTATAAAAAAAAGATGCAGATCTCTAATTCATCTAAAACGAAAAAAAAATATATCATAAAGACTACAGAAAATTTAATTTAAAAGAAAGTTATGGATGCATTAAATATTACATGCATTTTTTATGAACCATACATATTTATAACATATACTTTATATAGGATATATTATAATAAGATATACATACAGCCTACAAATACATACATACATACAAAATACATACATAACACACACCCCCAAAACCCCACACACCAAACACACATAATTAATAATATATATATATTAATTATTATATATTAATTAATATATATATGTGTGGTGTTTTTGGTGTTGGTGTGTGTGGGTGTGTGTGTGTGGTGTGGTGTGTGTGTGTGTGTGTGGTGTGTGTGTGTGTTATGTGTTTTTGTGGTGTGGGTAAATATATTTTTAGTAAGTAATGTATTTATTATACATAGTATATATGTATATATGTGTAATTATGTGTTTTAATACATATATATATATACATATATATATATATATATATATTTTATAATATAATTAATGTATATAATATGTATGTATATATTTTGTATTTATTATAATAATAATATAATATATTATATATATATATATATATATATATGGTTTTTTTTTTTTTTGTGTGTGTGTGTGTGTGTTTTTTTGTGTGTGTGTGTGTGTGTGTGTGTGGGGGGGTATGATATGTGAAATTTTATACATACATTATATAATAATAAAAATAAAATTAAAAATAATAATATATATTTTATATAAAATTTTGTAGTAAAAAAAACAAATAACACACACACACACACACACACACCCCAAAACCCACACACAAACACACACACACACACACACACACACAAATAAATAATAATATATATAATATAAATTTTAAATTTTAAAATTTTTTATATAAATAAAAATATATACAACATTATATATACAATAAAATAAAAATATTATTATATAAATAATATATGATAATATATATGTATAAAACACATATATAACAATATACAATATATAAATGTATATTATAAAATTACATAACAAAAAACATATTTTTACACACACACACAAAAAACAAACATACACACAACACCCACACACACACACACACACACACACAAAACAAAAACACACAACCACACACACACAACACAAAACACACAACACATATATAATTAATAATATATATATAATTATATATATATAATATTTATATATGTGTGTGTGTGTGTGTGTTTTGTGTTTTTGTGTGTGGTATGTATGTATGTATGTATGTAGTATGATTTGTAGGCATGTATGTATATCTGTAGTATGAATTTATCCCTATATAAATGTATATTTTAAAAATATGATGGTTCTGAAAATGATTATTATATGCACCCATAACTTTTTTTTTAATTTTAATATTTCTGTAGTCTTATGAAATTAAAATTTTTTTCGTTTTAGATGAATTAGAGATCTGCACCTTTTTTATTATAAATTTTCTGTAGTGATTTTTTGAAAGGCATTTTTAAAGTGTAATGCAATGCTGTTAAATTCTTTTTTTTTCTTTATGAGTTATGAGTAAAACCATAGAACCCCAATCAAGCAGTTTTTAAAAACCTTAATGCATGCATAAATTTGCTTTATCTTAATTTTAGGCTGCAGTCCCGGTGGTGGGGCTTGCGGATGGAGGGTGTATCCCGAGTATCAGGTTGGACAGAACCCCAGTCCTTTTATCGTTCAGTGAGGAAAATGCAGACCTGAAACCGGTTTGTTTTCTTTATAAGTGTGTTGATATTTTTAAGGGATTTCAAATATTTAATTTTTTCAGTAATTAATGAAAGAATAGGGAGAAGAATGCACCAAAGGGCCGACCCCCCCTACACTAACAAAATTTTGTCATAGGAGATAATTTTTCTTTATTGCAGATAATGTCATTTTTATAGTGTTCATGACCCCCAGTCAAGATATTTGTATTGTTATAATTGCTGAATTCCCGTTAGACATGTAAGGTAGGTACAATGGTATTATTTGGGAGCCTTCAATTCCAATATCAATATAGATGCAGTTAGAAGGAAGAATATTTTTTTTCTTTCTTCAAATATCTGTGCCCTTTGTTAAAAGGTTTTCTCCACACAAGCCCAAAAGGTAAGGGTTTTGGGAAAGGTTTTGTAGCATCATCCAGATAGAAAAACTATGTAAATCAGCCATACGAGAGTTTAAAGATGGTGATAAATTTCATTATTTTCTTAAAAGACAGTTTTTTTTATTTAGGATGCACATATGAATGGAGGCACTGTGCCCAAAAAAAAAGGAAAAGAGAGAATAGAATTTAAAAACTTCATATAGGAGAGTGATGAGCATTTTATTTAACTCGTCATCATAATTTTATGTAAATCGCTGAAATGTATCAGTTATATCTCTTAGACAGAGGCGACAGACAGAGACAAAAACCCCAAAACAGACCAGCAAAAAACACAGAAAAACAGAGTGACACCGACACAGAGGGCAGAGACACAGACACAAAGACAGACAGAGGGGCAAGAGACAAAAAAGAGTGTAGAGTGACGAGATACGAAACAAGACAAGACACAACAGACTCAGAGCATACATAGAGAGCAGAGACACAAAGATAAAAAAGGACCAGAGACAGACAGAGTGATAGAGTGACAAGGGCACAGATTTCAAGACAAGAGACACACACAGAGACCCAAACAGAGAAAAAGA
>NW_023644405.1:0-5000 GCF_015228065.2 Penaeus monodon | reverse complement strand
CTCGTCCTCGATTGGGGACACGGAGGTCTCTTGGGGGATCTCATATCCATCTTCAACAATGAACCAGCAAGCTAGATTCCTTCATTAACCTGCCAAAGTCCATCTCTCGTCTTGCTCATATTCTGGTGACGTCTCGCTTCATCGTCTCCCCACCTGAGATGGAACAGACAGCTGCTATCATTCCGGCATCGCACCGAGAAAGACGACGTGGCTGAAAAACTGGTGTTGCATTTCTATCGAATAGGTCTTCCCCCATTCGATTACCGCACATTGTTAAGACAGATAATTTGCTGTCCTGTGCCTACGGATTGGGAATCAAATTGCGGCAAACTGATAAACATATGATGTGAATACATTAGGTCATTGCACTAATTTGTTGTATATTTTAAAGTATTGTCTACTGAAGACTTACATGATTTCAGCATTAACATGGAAACCTTTGACGGCCGATTTCTCGGAACATGACACAGCGCCACATTTTCATATTTTTTCATGTTTCCCGACCCGACGTGGTTCATTTTCTGCATTATAAAAAAAAACGCAGGGGTGTCACAGCTTTCTTTGGAATATTGTGCTCTGCTTCTCGTAAACTGATGTATGGGTTTTCAGAATGACTGAATTCTTGATTTCTTACAAAAATCAAATCGAAATGCACAAAAAATATCGAAAGTTTACGTAACTTCTGGTCACAATTCGAGTAGGAAATTTATTATAAAAATTGCAATCACAAAATTACAACAAGAGAGCCAACTTTTAACTTTTTCCGACTTTTTAAATAACTAATCAGCTCTGAATAACAACATAAATCTTTGAAATAGCTGTTTCCCAAAATCGAAAACCGAGCAAAAAAAAAATTTTACTTTTTCTTTATTTATTTCGTTCTTTCAAGAGCCCACCATAAACAATGTCAGGACAACACCTTAATTTCCCCCCACACGTGAGGCCCAACACAGTTACAGACTTACTGTAAGTGTAGCAGCACAGATAAGAAAGAAAGAGAGAATGAAAATGTTTTAAAAGCTTATATTTCAAAGTTGAAAAGAGAGACGGGTTTTGGGAAAACTGGGTTCAGCAGCAGCTGTGGTCGCCTAGCAGCACCAGGCACTACTGTAGGGCTTGGTGCTGTATTGGAGGTAAATTGCATTCTTTGTACTAGTTTATTTACCCTATTTTTATATTGTTGTGTTTTATAAGTTTATTAGCATTCAAAGCTGTGCTTTAAATTAGTTAAATTCGTGAATATTACTAGTTTAATAGTATATATGACCACGTGGCCACAGTTGTTACAAGTCACATTGTTTTGTTTGCAGTTTTACGCATGAGTACAGACGTAGAAGAAATGGGTGAACATATAGAGATTGTATTTCATCAATAATGGAGAACAAAGGAAGAAACAAGATTTATTTTCTTCAGACTCCATTAAAGTATTCATTCAGTAAACAAATTCCAACAAAAAGGGCGAGGCCGCAGCGACAGTAAAAGTCCACCCTAGGAAATCTCCATCCCAGTAATACTCCCACGCTAAGAAATCTCCAGCCTAGTAAAACTCTACCCAAGTAAAACAGCATGACAGCTTAACTCGAGCCTAGTAAACCACAAGAGAACTCCAGCCTAGTAAACCCCACAAGAGAACTCCAACCTAGTAAACCACAAGAGAACTCCAGCCTAGTAATACCCCACAAGAGAACTCCAGCCTAGTAATACCCCAAAGAGAACTCCAGCCTAGTAATACCCCACAAGAGAACTCCAGCCTAGTAATACCCCACAAGAGAACTTCAGCCTAGTAATACCCCACAAGAGAACTCCAGCCTAGTCACTGTATTCATTACGAGTCCCACTGTTATAGTTGAAAACTGCACCATCAAGCAGATAATGTTGCAGGTCAGCAAGCTGAGGATCTTCGTTTTGCTTTCTAGCTAGGACCTCACGAGAGAGCTCAGTGATAGCCAGTCCTGCAACTTGATAGCTAGGAGAATTCTCTAGCACAGAAATAATGCCTTGAGAGCATGTCCAGAACAAAATTGGTACGTCCCTTTTCATAACGGATGTCATGAGCATAGTGGTCATCTGCAGAGACTTGGTTTCCCGAGAAAAGTCATGTACCAAAGACCTAAAAAAAATTGTGAAGTGCATCTGTAGAGGTAGGAGTCGAAGATCCTGACACTTCGACCACATTGAGGGGTTCCAAGGCAATGCAGGATATCTGAATTCAGCAGCTCATAACTTGCAGCTGAAATAGGCAACAGCATGGGGTGTGTTGCCATCTGATCTTTGCATCAGGCAAGATCCAATTGCTATGGAGGAAGCAACTGTGTGTAACTCCCAAAATCCTGATTCATGGTGAATCACACGAAATCTATTGTAGTAGCAGCAAAATGGCATTTTTCCATTTCAGTTTCAGTCCCTCTGCTAAGAGGAGCTGTAGCATTTCTTCCAGGTCTTGCAGGTGATGGCGGAACCCACGACTATAGATGACAATGCCATCTGGGTAGCATAGGGCGTGCTTACTAAGAACAGGAGAAAAGAAGACATGGTGCATTGAAAGGTGGTTGGCACAGCTCAGAGGGCTAAAAGAAAGATGGCAGAAGTGAAACAGCCAGTATCCATCAAAGAAGGCAGTCTGGGCCTATCGGAGGGATCCACCTCAACTGTCCAATAAGCTGCATGGGCATCTAGTGTCAGTGGGACCCAATCCGTCGATGAGAGCATCGATCATATGAAGTGGGTAAGTGTCCTTTTTGGTGACAGCATCAAGGCCCCAATAATCGACACAGAGATGAAGACTTGTCGTAACAAGGAGCAGTAGTGTTAGGTCATCAGTCACAGCAGGAGTTAAAATGATAATTCCATCTTCCTGCCCCAGCCAAGAAATGCAGCCTTCCAGAAAGCTACCTGAATGTGGCGGGATGTCAGTGGGTTGTACAAGGTGTACTGCAGCTTCCAGTGGAGCAAATGCCTGTGTGAGCCTTTGGAGATCAGGAGGAGAATCAGCCAGGTCTGAGTCAACCAGGCTAATCTGCAGGGAATAGGCATCGGTATACAGAAGAGACAACTCACAACCTCCTAGAATAACAGACCATGAAATGACTCAACTTCAGACTGTAAAGTCACACGAAGTTTGGCCCAAGGAGGTCTGCTACAATGGCGCAGTGAAGTAAAACAAGATCTTTGCCGAGGTTAAAGCTAAGTGTCACCTCTGCAACTGGATAGAAAGGATCTCCTGAGACACCTTACAGAATCTTGCTAGAAGCATGATGTTGGAGCTCCTTTGCCAGATCAATCACTTCTAATCACTTCAGGGTCACCTGAGACCCAGTGTTAGTGAAGCATCAACACTGAGTGTCATGAGTGGTCGTCTGCTGACTGCTGGAGTAGTTACTGCTGCTGCTTGCAACTGCTCTGTCTGGACTGTGTGGGGGTTCCCTTCTGCAAAGTGCCAGTGAAGCTGGGAACCCTTGCTTCCTGGCCTCTAGGAAAGGGGCACTCGTGAGACATGTGACCACTTCTTCCACACCGGAAACAAGAAAATGCTGGTGATTGGCTGCAGCTCTGCATTCCCTGGTGCTGTGGGTCGAGCTGTGATGGTATTCACACCATATGATATGCCGTGATTTTGGAAATGAGAAAAAGAGGCCGAGCAGGTGGAGGTGAAGTGTCAAGAGGATACAAGTCAAAGTGGTCTTGAGTATGGGGTGAATGGTCTGGAGTACGACACCAGACCTGGTACTTCTCTTTTCGGAGATCACTTGAAGACTGTTGGCGAGTGTTGGAACTGCTGTGTCTGATGTGACACCTAGAGTTCCAAAGCTTCTGGGCGGTTTCTGCCAGCTGGATTGGCAAGCAATCATCCTTGAGAAAAAGGAGATGGTAAGCCAGCAAGGAAGACCCACCTGATCAGTTCTGAAGGCTCTCCAACAGCTTCTCGGTGGTCCTGGTAACCTTGGAAAACTGACGCCTCCACCTCAAGAAACTGTTGCATACGTTCCCTTGAACTTGCACCTCAGCCGCCACTTGAATATGTCCCAGTCCTGTATTCCATCAAAGCTCTCGGAGTTGATAATGGTCGCCAGTCTGCCCCAACGGCTCATTCTTGCAGCCCAGATGCATCATCGGGTCTTACCAAGTCTTACCAATGGCTCGAATGTAACTCTCAACCTATTGGTTTCTCTTCAGGGGCTTTCAGGCAGAGATTTTTCCTTTGAAGTGCGATATGGAGTCTCGGGACACAAGATACAGGATGAGATCTCTTGAAACCAGTGAAGTCTGTTGGTGTCGAAGGTAGTCCTGTGCTGGCTCCTAACAATGTCTTGTGCACAAGGGAGTGATAATTTTTTTGGGGCTGGCTCAGGAAATGGTTGGTTAGCCTCATACAGATGTGAAGAAGTCCCAGGGTATGTTGCTAGATCCGTGTCCACCCTTCTGTATGCTGGCAGTTGTTGACCACGTATCTGTCTCTGTAAGAGAGCCTGCTCTTGCTGTTGCAGACGCTTCTCCTTCTCCAGTTGTTGCTGCCATTCCTTCTCTGGTAGTTGCTTGGCCAATGTGGTTGGCAGGCCTGGCCGCAGGTGATGTGGTGGCTTGGCAAATGCAAGGGAGTGGAATCTCAGCTGGCTGGTCCTCAGTGTGTGCTGCTGAGGGAACCTGGCTCCTGTTACTATGGGATACGACGGCTTCGGCTGGAGCAGTCTGTGCCTGGAGTTGGTTCTCAAGTTGCTGTAACCGTTCCTCGTTCTTCTGGGAGATTTCTTCCATCCTGCAGAGGAGTTCATCTCTGTTCTGAGCTACAAGGTCAATCATCCTCTAAAGTATTTCCTTCATCATTGAAACTTCGCCCTCCACGGCTTGAACAGTGTCCTGGACTTGGGTATTGGAACCCTGTACCATAATAACTTAGATGGATGCACGATGGTCAGGCGTGAAGTACCCGAGCTTGGGTGGCTTTCTGATCTCGTGGCGCACAAAGGCCGCCCATGTCCTTGCCCTTTACAAGGCGGATACTG
>NW_023644404.1:7500-8690 GCF_015228065.2 Penaeus monodon | reverse complement strand
TTTTAAATTATTATTAATTATTATTATTATTATTATTATTATTGTTATTATATTATTATTATCATATTATTTTATTATTATTTACTTTTTTATTAGTATTATTGCCAAAACATATATTATAACTGTAATAATAACAACTATAATAATAATAATAAGTATAATAATAATGTTGATAGTCGTTATAATATCGTTATTAATATTATTATTGTTATTATTATCATTATTATCATTTTTACTAGTAGCATAATTGCAAAAAAAATTATTTTAACAGTAATAATTACTGTAATTACGATATTATTAAAATAATGATATAAATAATTATTATAATATCGTTATTATTGTTATTATTATTGTTATTTCTATTATTATTGTTGTTGTTATTAGTATAGTTGCAAAATTATATATTATAACTGCAGTAATTGCAATAATAATGATAATAATTGCAATAATGATGATAATAATTGCAATAATGATGATAAAGATGATGATAATGATGATAATGATGATAATGATGATGATAATGATAAAATTGATGATAGCCATGATAATAATGATAATAATAACAGGAATTGTCTCCATTTATAATAAAAAAAAGGTAAAAGAAAATAATTCCGAAAAGTCGAAAAAGCGGCAAAATCTAGCGAAATATAGCCTTTTGAGAGTATACTCCAAAATGACGTTTTTACGATTTCTCTGATGATTTTGGCAATTATTAGGGTAATAGTGATAATAATTACCAAAATCGTATTAATCATGACAATAATGAGGATAAAAGTGAAATAAAGAAATTTTATAATTTGATGATTATTAATATTGTCAATATTATCATTATTATTATTATTATAACTGTTATTATTATTATTATTATTATTATTATTATTATTATTATTATTATATTATTATTATTTAATTATTATTATTATATATTATTATTATATATTATTATTATTATATTATTAATATTATTATTATTATTATTATTATTATTATTATTACTTTTTTATTAGTATTATTGCCAAAACATATATTATAACTGTAATAATAACAATAATAATAATAATAATAAGTGTAATAATAATGTTAATAGTCGTTATAATATCGTTATTAATATTATTATTGTTATTATTATCATTATTATCATTTTTACTAGTAGAATAATTGCAAAAATAATTATTATAACAGTAATAATT
>NW_023644403.1:0-8691 GCF_015228065.2 Penaeus monodon | reverse complement strand
ATTTTCTCTGCATTTCAACCCTCCCCAATTGAAGGCATGTAAAACTTTGGGTTTTGGGGGGAACCTTGAATTGTGGGAAAAGCCTAGGGGATCAGCTCTCCTTCAGAGTCGTCTTACCCCAGGTCTTTTTCGGACCCCCCCTTTGGGCTTGAATTCGGGGGCGACGGTCGTGACAGCAGCAGTTTTTGGTGAACTTTTTCAGACATGGATATTGTTGACCTTGAAAAGGGGACCCCACTCATTTTGTGGCCTGTTTCAGTTAATTTCTGTATGGTAAGGATTTCGTTGTCTACCCCCTTTTTTTTTTTCCCTTTAGTTTTTTAAGGAAATGACCTCTGACCCCCCCCCCCCACAGTGCCTTGCTGCAAGAGCACTGTGGGGGGGGGGGGGTTTCCTTGGCATTTCCCGCCTAGAATAGGCAAAGTCAATAAAAGGTTGTAAGACACTCATCATGCCGAAAGTAAGAATTCGATTAGAAGGGCGGCCCTTTCCCCCAAACAGCCAAATTGTACAGACCCTATGCCAAAATAAAACAGGATTGTCAAACTGTTCGACGACCACTATGTACCCATCTTGAAAGGAGAAGTATCAACGTCATATAAAAGAACAACCTGAATGCTTTTTTGTAAAGGTTTTACCCCGTTCTCTCACCAGAAAAAGGAGTAGACAACGAAACCCTTAACTATAACAAGAGGAACAAAAAGGGCCACAAAAAGGGAGTGCCCCTTTGCCAAGGAAACAACACCCATGCCTGAAAAGTTCAGTTTAGCAAAGGGGTCTTTCAACCCAAATCCCCAGCTTGTAAGCCATACCCAAACTCGAGGAGGCACGCGCCCGAGCATCCCCCGTTCCGCCCGTGATAGACTTTAACAAATGGAGGCAGAATACAAGAGCAGAGCTCGAATAATTTACGCTGCCACTCCAAAACCAAAAAGAGAAACACCCAGCCCAACCCCCAACGTACTGTACAGTGGAATCCAGCTGACCCCACAGACATTGGCCTTCAATATTTGCCCCAAGACCCCAAAAGATAACAACATTTGGAAAGTAAAGAAATAAAATTTCCCGGGGAGAAAAATTTTCCAATTTACCAACAAAAATACCTAGATATGAAAAACCAAAAAAAAAGGCACTCCTAAAGCAGGCTCCATTGAAAAACAGCAGAGTTTTCAGCCCCCTGGGGGAAATCCTCCCACCCCCCCCCCCCCCCCCCCCCATAAACCAAAAAACCCCCCCCCCCACCCCCAAAACCCCTTCACACACCCCCCCCCCGGATATAATCTAATCAATAGCCAAAGGCGAAAAAGACCCAAAGCCCCGAAAATTTAAAAAATTTCAATATAGACTTTCCCCAAAAAAAACGTTTAGGAGAAATGCAGACAGGGGGGCTTTAGCCATAAAAAAGGGACTACAACACAAAATTCTGGATGATTTTGAGGAAGAATTCCTGGGTATCGAAATTGAAACCACAAGAGGCCCAATAGACATAGCCACTGGATATCTCCCATCCACACCTCCCTTACCTTACTCCTCTTACGGCTCCTGAGACTACAAAAACCGGTCTACATCATGGCAGACCTGTAAGCGGACCACACAACACTAGGCTACACAGGAAATAATAACGTCGTCGGAAATAGCCTCATTCACCTCCATGGTAGACAGACGACTATCCTATCTGGGCCTTGACTTCCCCACTCTGATATGGCATAATGCCGCCATCTGTCCTAACTAGGTTCTTACAAACAGATATGCCCGCCTAAACACCAGAATATCACTAGGAGACATGGATATCCTGTTATCATACCTGCTACCCCAACACCATGTTACAAGAAAGCAGACTGGGAAAAAAATATATATATACTCAACAACAGAGAGGTCAGTCAACTAAACGGTAGAGCTCGGAAGATATAGACCAGGAAACGGAAAATGGTTTAATGATATACTAAAAGCCAGGAAAGAAAGTATTCCCTGCAGAACCTACCGCACACTACCACATCCCATCACCTCTCCAAACTTACAGCTCCTACAAACCCAGTATCAGGAGATCAAAAGACTGGCCAGTACAAGGGGATAGGATCAGGAACTTAGACGACAATACAGGGAAATTCAAAAGAATTGATAAGAGAATGCAAGACAATGGCAAACAACAAATGGGCAGAACTCACTCAGAAACTTGCATCAAAAGAAAGAGACCCTATGGAATGGCAATTGAAGATTCTCACGGGAAATGACACCCAGCACAGCCCATATGTGTATGATCACCTTGGCATCAAACCATTCCAAGATATAGATAAAGAGGCCATTAACTGAAGATACTGGCAAAATATTTTCAGAATCTCGGATGAAGAAAACGCAAGCTTCGACCGAAGAAATGAGAGGATGGTTTCCAAGGCATCGAAAATCACTGAGATGTTTTCACAACCGACCCAGTAATAAATCTTAACAGTCTGTCAATAGATCATGAGCTTATCAGTCCTATCACCACTGAGGAGGTAACAATTACTATAAAATTAATGAAAAGTAAATCACCGGAATAAAAACAAAAAAAACTAATTTTCAATGCCTCGCTAGCATCTGGCCACTTCCCAATCAAATTCAAGACAGCATTAATAATCTTGATACAAAAAGATGGTAATACACCAAACAACCGGAGAATTTCAGGTCTTTCTCTCTCCTAGAAATACCTGGCAAGCTCCTGGAGAAAACAATCTATAAAAGACAACGTAGCCACCTCTAGAACATTAATCTACTCAATCCCCGACAATAAGACCTCCGTGCTTCCCGAGGCACACCCACAGCAATAGGAACATTTTCAGAGATGTTGCTAAAGCATTTGGTAGTCTGGCACCCAGGGCTAAAATATCAGCTCCTACAACTCAATCTTCCCACACCAATAACAAGACTCGTGAGCAACTTTCTTGATGATAGAAAAGGAAGACTAAAACTGAACACAATAGTTGACAATGAATTCATGCTCGAGAGTGGGGTACCACAGAGGAGCACTCTCAAGCCAACGTTATACATAATCTACACCACATCCATACCGGCATCTCAAATACATAGCAATTACAGATGACATCACGCAAATTATCTGCCACCCCTTTCCTAGAAATAATTTTATACGCCGAACAACTGATAGAACAATTGGTTTTATTAACCAGTTTGAGAATGCCTGGAAAATTAAACCAATATAGACAATTTTCTAGTAATAGCAGCTGCCAAACCAACCAGGACCCCTTAAATCAGAAAATGTAGCTGAAAAACCATAAAAGAAGGGGGGAAATTTAGAGACACATATGGTGGCCTCGAGCCGGGGGAGGGCCCCCCCAAATATACTAAAAGGGAGATTATATCAACAGACTAAGAAAAACCTCCCAAAGAGATACTTCCTTTTTTCGTAATGTAATGGTATAGCATTCCTAGAACATAAGAGGAGCATATATAAAGTATGTGCATGAATACACGAACTGTATATGTTTATACTTGCATTTTTGTGTTAGTATGTACTATGTATGAAAAATGTAGTAGTGTGTGTGTGTAGTGTTGTGTGTGTAGTGTATGTTGGGTGTGTTATGTATGTGTTGGTATGTGTATGTTATGTGTATGTTTGGATGTGTAGTGTATGGTATGTGTGGGGTGTGTGTGTGAAAATATAGAATGGATATAGACTAACCCAATAAAATTAAAACGATTAATGTGCAAACTCTGACGGCAAACCCTAAGCCCTTTCAGGGCCCTATAGCACGGGGAGGCGGACAGGTCCCCCTTGCAGCCAATCAACCCATGTACTCGACGTAAACCCCCGGCTTAACACGGGGGAGGAGGACGAGTGCACGATGCAGAGGCAGCAGAGGATTCTTTACAAACCCCTCCCGGACCCGGGGTTTTCACGTTCACGAATGCGACATCCGAAGGGAAACAGAAATAGCATTTGTCTACAAAAAAAAAATGTGTCCATGCCTACATAAATAAGTTTTCCCCTTAGAACTAAAAAAAAAAAAAAAAAAAAAAAAAAATATCAACAAAAAATAAAAAAAAAAAAATGTATATAAAAACCCAAGGACAATTTTAATATTAAATAAATGCGATAGACCTGCCCCCTGCCTCACACGACATCGACCACAGTTAGACCACAAATTTTTTTGGCTGTTAGCCAGCAATAGTTCTTTTCTCTTTTTCTTTACGAACCTCGGATCCCTTTTTTTTAAACTGTGTCCTGTAGGCCCAACTTTTTTAAATTTCCCTTCAAAATTAACGTTAAAAGATGCCAACCTTTAATGATGACCCAAACAGCAAGAGAGCGCAAGTTCGTCGAAGGAGGACCCAAACGAGCAAACATTAGCCCAATAATAAATAGCTAATTTATTTTAAAAGTTTCAACATGGAATTTTTTGTTCAATTAATTTTATGATATAAAAAAATGTTTAAAATTTTAAAAGATATGGCTCAAATATCCTTTAAAAGATATGTTCAAACCCCTTTCAGAGTTATAGTCATTTTAATTGATGAGAACGAGATTTCTAAACACACACACACACGACGCAACACACTATTAGTATATATATGTGGTGTGCGTGGTGTGTGTGTGTGTTAGAAATCTAGATCATCAAAATTTAAAAGGGACATAACTCTGAAAAGGTTTTTGAACGATACTTTTAAAGGTATTTGAGCAATATCTTTTAAAATCATTTTAACAGTTTTATACATAAAATTGAATTGAACAATAAAATTCCAGTGAAAGCTTTTAAAATAAATTAGCTATTTATTAGTTAGGCTAATGATTGCTGAGGGCCTCCTTCAGACGAACTTCCCCCTTCTTGGTTTTGGTAGTCATTTTAAAAGGGTTTGGGATTTTTAACGTTAAATTTTTAAGGAATTAATAAGTTAGGCCTAAGGACCAGTTTACAAGAAAAAAGGATCCCAGGTTCGTAAAGAGAAGAAGAGACGAAAGAAAAAGTTGCTGGCTAATAGCCAAAATAATTTGGCATAACTGTGGTCGATGTGTGTGAGGCAAGGGGGCAGGTTACGCATTTATTTAGAATTAAAATTGTCCTTGGTTTTTTAATCATTTTTTTTTTTTATTTATTTGGATATATTTTTTTTTCTTTTTTTTTTTTTTAGTGTTAATGGGGAAAACTTAGTTTTTGTAGGCATGGACACAGTTTTTTTTTTTAGACTAATTTATTTTTTTTTGTTTTCCCCGGGTTTTGGGGGTGCATTCGGTGAACGTGAAACACGGACCGGGAGGGGTTTTTAAAGAAATCCTCGTGCTGCCTTGCATCGTCGCATCGTCCTCCTCCCCTGTGTTAACCCGGGGTTTACGTCGAGTACATGGATTGATTGGCTGCAAAGGGGGACCAGTCCGCCTCCCCGTGCATAGCTAGGACCCTGAAAAGGTCTTAGCTTTGCCGTCAAGAGTTGTGAAAATTATATCTGATTTAATTTTTTTGGTTAAGTCTAACCCTATTATATTTTCACACACACACACAACACACAAAACACATACACATACACATACACATACACATACAATACACTACACATAACATACAATACATATCACACACACATACAAACAATACACTACACATACACATACACACCACACATTACTACATATTTTCTACAATGTACATACTAACACATACATGCAAGTATAAACATATACGTTGCGTGTTTTCATGCACATATCTTTTTTATATGCATCCTTTTTGTTCTAGGAAGTGTATACACATTACATTAGAGAAAAGAGGAAGTATCTTTGGAGGTTTTTTTTAGTCTAGTTGATATAATCGTCTTTGAGAAATTTTGGGGAGGGGGCCCTCCCTGGTCGAGGCACCATAGGGTTTTCTCAAGATTCCTCCCTTCTTTGTTAGGGTTTTACAGAAATTTTTTCTAGTTTAAGGGATCCTGGTTGGTTTTGGGGCAGCTGTATTACTAGAAAATTGTTATTTTGGGTTTTTAAAATTTTCCAGGCATTCTAAAAACTGGTTAATAATCCCAATTTTTCTATCATTTGTTCGGCGTTAAAGTTATTTCAGGAAAGGGGGGTGGCAGATAATTTTGCGTGATGTATCTGTAATTGCTAGTTTTTGAGACCCGGTATGGATGTGGTTAGATTATTAAAACGTTGGTTTGAGAGGCTCTTTTGGGGTTACCCACTCTCGAGCTGAATTCATTGTAAACTATTGTGTCAGTTTAGTTTCCCTTTCTATCATCAAGAAAGTTGTCACGAGTCTTGTTATTGGTGTGGGAAGATTGAGTTGTAGGAGCGTATTTTGCCCGGGGTGCCAGACTCCCAAATGCTTTAGAAAAAACTCTAAAAATGTTCCATTGCTGTGGGGGCCTCGGGAAGCACGGAGGTTTATTGTCGGGGAGAGTAGATTAATGTTTAGAGGTGGTAGTTGTCTTTTATAGATTGTTTTCCAGGAGCCTGCCAGGTATTTCTAGGAGAGAAAAAGACCTAAAATTTTCCCCGGGTTTGTTTGGTGTATTACATCTTTTTGTATCAAGATTTTTAAGCTGTTTTGAATTTGTTTGGGAAGGGGCCAGATGCTGCGAGCTTTGAAAATTGTTTTTTTGTTTTATTCCGGTGATTTATTTTTCATTAATTTTATAGTAATTTTTACCTTCAGGGTGATAGGACTGATAAGTTGATCTATTGCAGATGTTAAGATTTTTTATGGGGGGGTTTGTGAAAAATCTCGGATTTTGATCCCTTGGAAACCACTCTCATTTTTTGGTCGAAGCTTGGTTTTCTTCATCCGAGTTTCTGAAATATTTTGCCAGTATCTTATTAATGGCCTCTTTATCATATCTTGGAATGGTTTTATGCCAAGGTGATTCACAAGGGCTTTGCTGGGTGTCATTTCCCCTGAGAAACTTCAATTGCCATTATAGGGTCTCTTTCTTTTGATGCAAGTTTTGAGGGTTTGCCCATTTTTGTTTGCCATTTTCTTTCATTCTCTTATCAATTCTTTGAATTTCCCGTATTGTGTTAAATTCCTGATCCTATCCCCTTGTATGGCCAGTCTTTTTATCTTGTACTGGGGTTTGTAGGGTGTAAAATTTGGGGAGGGGAGGGGGTTTGGGGGAGTGTGCGGAGGTTTTTGCAGGGAATACTTTCTTTTCCGGCTTTTTTTATATCTTAAAACCATTTTTGTTCCTGGGCTAATCTTCCGAGCTCTACCGTTTAGTTGACGACCTCTGGTTTAGTATTATATATTTTTTTCCCCGTCGCTTTCTTGTAAATGGTGTTGGGGGAGAGGTTTTTGAAACAGGATTCCTGTCTCCCAGGATTTCTGGTGTTTAGGCGGGCATATTGTTGTAAGAACCAGGTTAGGCAATGGCGGCATTATGCCATATAGAGTGGGGAAGTCAAGGCCCAGTAGGATAGTCGTCGTCTACCATGAGGTGAATGAGGCATTTCCGAGAGTTATTATTTCCCGTGTAGCCTAGGTGTGTGGTCCGCTTTCAGGTTGCCCAGATGTAGACCGGTTTTTGTATCTCAGGAGCCGTAAAAAAGTAAGGGAAGGGGGGTGGGATGGGAGAATCCAGGGCTATGTTATTGGGCCTCTTGTGGGTTTCAATTTTTGATACCCAGGAATTCTTTCCCCAAAATCATCCAGAATTTGTGTTGTAGTCCCTTTTTATGGTAAAACAACCCTGTTGCCCATTTCTCCCGAAAGTTTCTTTGGGAAGTGCTATATTGAAAGTTTTTAAAACTGGCTTTGGTTTTTTCGCCGTGGCATTGATTAGGATTTATCCCGGGGGGTGTGCTGCATATGTGTTTTTCAGTTCAAACAGGTGTTCCACTGAAGAACTTTTTGTTTATTATCCGAAGGGAGTTCTTTTGAAGTCTCATTTGTGGGAAATTGGTATTTACCGTTTCGTTTCGACCCCCTTCAGTTTTTGTCTTTTCTTTAAACACTCTGCGTTTTTTTCAAAGGACCGCTTTGAGGAGTGCCTTGATTTTGTTTTTTTATATCTAGGTATTTTTTGTTGGTGAATTGGAATTTTTTCTGCCCGGAATTTTTTTTTACTTTCCCCAAAAGTTGTATTCTTTTGGGGTCTTTGGGCAAATGTTTAAGGGAAGTCTTAGGGTCAGCTGGGATTCCCCGTAAGTACGTTGGTGGTTGGTCTGGGGGTTTTCTTTTTGGGTTTTGGGGGTGGCAGCAGTAACAGTGGTGAGTTCGAGCTCTGCATCTTGTGATTCTGCCTCCATTTGTTAGAAGTCGAGTACGGGCTGTGAACGTGAGATGACTCGGGCGTGTGCCTCCATCGAGTTTGGGTATGGGTTACAAGCTGGGGAGTGGGTTGAAAGACCCTCTTTGACTAAGTGAATTCTTAAAGGCAGGATGTTGTTTACCTTGGCCCCAAAGGGAGCACTCCTTTTTTTTGGCCTGTTTCAGTTCCCTTTGTGTATAGTTAAGGGTTTGTTTTACTCCCTTTTTTTGGTGAGAGAACAGGGGTAAATCCTTTGACAAAAGAGATTTTAGTGTTGATTTTTCTTATATGACGTTTATACATTGCCTTTTTAATGATGGTACATAGCTGGTGTCGAAC
The DNA here is from genome assembly GCF_015228065.2 of Penaeus monodon. Classification (NCBI taxonomy): domain Eukaryota; kingdom Metazoa; phylum Arthropoda; class Malacostraca; order Decapoda; family Penaeidae; genus Penaeus; species Penaeus monodon. The sequence continues at coordinate 126 of NW_023644403.1, read as the reverse complement.
GTTTGACAATCCTGATTTCATTTTTGGATAGGGTCTGTAGCAAATTTTGGGGTTTGGGGGGGGAGAAGGTCCCCCCCTTCTAATCGAATTTTACTTTCGGCATGATGAGTGCTTTCAAGCCATTTT
>NW_023644402.1:5000-8691 GCF_015228065.2 Penaeus monodon | reverse complement strand
TTGGGAAAAGGGGGAAAAAGGGGAGGGGAAGAGAAGAGATTGGGTAAAGGGTAAAGTGGGGAGAGGGGAGAAGAAGTGAGTGAGTGGGGGGGAGAGAAAAGAATTGGTAGTGGGGGGTAAAGGGAGGGGGGGGGGGGGGAAAAAAAAAGAAGGGGAAGGGGGGAAAAAGTGAAGTGAGTGAAGAGAGAGAAGAAGTGAGGGAGTGAGAAGAGAGAAGATAGTGAGTGAGTAAAGAGAGAGAAGATAGGGGGGGAGGGGGGGGTTTGGGAGGGGGGAGAGAGAAATGATAGGGGGGGTGAAGGGTGGGGAGAGAGAGAAATGTAGTGAGGGTGAGAGAGAGAGAAGTAGGGGGAAGGGAGGGGTGAGGAGGAGTAAATGGGGGGAGAAGAGAGAATGATAGTGATGATGAGAGAGAGAATGATGTAGTGAGTGAGAAGAAAATGATAGTGAGTAGTGAGTGAGAGAAGGGAATTGAGTGAGGAGAGAGATAGTGAGTGAGTGAGAGAGAAAATGATAGTGATGAGAGAAAAGGAGAATGATTTTAATAAAAAATAAAAATTTGGGTTTTTTGATTTCAGCAGCCAAGGCTGAAAAATACATAAAATACAGATAAAAGACAAACTATATATACATAAAAAAAACAACACACAACAAAGTAAATTGACAATCTATAACAACAAAAAAAAAATTAAAAAAACCAAGTAAAAAATCGGTGTGCTTGGAGGGGACTAGAAATTAGGACTAGTGTCCGTTGATGAGTCGGACTAGATTTCTGAAGCCCCGGGGAGTGGAACGAAAAGGGGAATTGGGCATGCAGCATTGAGCCGTATGGGGTACCTCACAATGTCTCGACTTGCTCTCAGGGGCTTTCGTTGTGGTGACCCGATACTTGAGGAACGGACTACGTCGAGCGGGTGTTTGTCTAGCGTAAGGGGGGTGAGGGGCGGGTTGGTGGAGAATAAAACTGATCACCCCAACTTCTGCAATTGTGGTACGTGTTTTTGCTGTGGTCCAGGAAGGGGGTTGTCGGGGGGGGTTGGATGGGGGAGGGGGTCAGGGCAGGAACTGCAGGGTGGGGGTGTGGTCAGTCATCCAAGTTTTCCAAAGATGCTGGGAAATCAAGGGGAAGCGCGTTAATCTCACTGGGAACAAAAGGGGGCCCATTCATGTCTTGGGGGACTCTGCACTGAGTGGCAGAAGGCTGGAACTTGCCCTTCTGCGCACAGCCTTTGGGGCTTTTTTTGGGAAAAAGGTCCAGCCGGGGGAGGGCACTCCCTGATGCACGGGAAGCGCGTTTTTTTTTTTTTTGAGATGACGGTAGTGTGGTCCACCAGATCAAAGCTTTCTTGAATCTATAAAGATGCTGGTGAGGGAGGTTTGCTTTTGTCGAGTTGGGCTTGGACAATTCGGGGAAGCTGACGGGGCATGTGTGGTGGAGGACGCATGTTGCGAACGTAAAGTTCACGCGGGCGCGGCCCTGGAAGCCCGTCGGCGAAAAAGCTTTCACACACGGCGGGGCAACAGATTTTGGGTGGGGGCCCCGGGGGTTGCCAAAGAGGGGGGGTTTGGGGGTTTTTCCTGTGGGTTTACAAATGCAGTCTTCCATTGGAGGGGCACTTAACTTTTTGCATGAGGCTTTATTAGGGAAGTAAGAGGAATGGAAAGTTCCTTGTAACTCCTTATGGGGTGCACGCAGGTCAAGGGGTGGGGCTCCTTGACCGATTTTTCCCACTTCTGAACACCGGACAAACTGATTTGGGGAGAAAGGAGGGGGCCGGCAGGTAGGGGGGGAGGGGGGTGGTGCCCAGTGGGTTAGCTGCTGCTTGGGGAAAAAAGGGTTTTGGGGCCCTCTGCTGTTTCCTGGTTAAAGGGTTGCTGGTGCACGCCCATTTGCAAGGCCGACACCTCCCAAATTTTTTTGTACCATTGCTGGGCTGCAGTTTTTTTTTATTGTGGGAGAAGATTTTTCTTGGGTGTTTTTTTTTCCCGTGACGTTGCGGATGATTTGTGGCTGATGTTTTGTGATGGAAGGGTTGATTTTTTCTGTGATGAGTGGATGAATGATGGATGAAGAGAAAGTAGGGATGGAGAGGATTAGTGAGGAGAGAGGATGATAGTGAGAGAGAATGATAGTGAGAGAGAGAATGATAGTGAGAGAGAAATGAAGTGAGAGAGAGAGGGATATAGAGAGAGAGAATGATAGTGAGAGAGAAGAATATATGAGAGAGAGAATGATAGTGAGAGAGGGGAGAAGAGGGAGAAATGATAGTGATGAGCGAGAGAGAGAGAAAGATAGTGATGAGCGAGAAGGGAATATAGTGAGGGGCGAGAGAGAGAGAATGATGTGATGAGCAGAGAGAGAAATGATAGTGATGGCGGAGAGAAGAAAGATAGTGATGAGCGAGAGAGAGAGATGATGTGATGAGCGAGGGAGAGAAAGATGTGGTGGCGAGAGAAGGAATGAAGTGAGTGAGCGAAGGAGAGAATGTAGTGGTGACGAGAGAGAGAGAATATAGTTTAGTGACGAGAGAGAGGAATGATAGTGATTGGGAGAGAGAGAAAAATTATAGTGATTTAGCGGAGAGAGAGAATGTAGTGGGTTTAGCGAGGAGGAAAGAAAATTGTGAGTGAGCGAGAGAGAGGAATTATGGTGGCGAAGAGAGAGAAGATAGTGGTGAGCGGGGAGAGAAAATATAGTGATGAGCGAGAGAGAGAGAATGATAGTGAGTACGGAGAGAAGAATGATGTGGTAGCGAAGGAGAGAATGATATGAGTGACGGAAGGAGAATATAATGGTGGGGAAGAGAGAGAATGTAGTGGTGAGCAGAGAAGAGAATGTAGTGAGTGAGCGAGGAGAAGAAAAAGTGAGTGACAGAGAGAGAGAAAAGATAGTGGTAGCGAGAGAGAAGATATAGTGATGACAGAGAGAGGAAAGATATAATGAGAGAAAATATAGTGAATGAGTGAGAGAGAAAAAAATAGTGAAAATGAGAGAGAAAAAGACAGTGGGAATGAGGGAGAGAGAAAGATATGAGTGATAGAGAGGAGATGATAGTGATGAAAGAGAATGATATAGTGGAGAGAGAGAGAAATGTTTTTGATGAGTGTGAAGAGAGAATGTAGTGGTGAGTGAAAGAGAATATATGAGTGGGGAAAAGAGAGAGATGACAGTGAGTGAAAAAAAGAATGTAGTGATGAGAGAGAGAAAGATAGGGAGTGAAGAGAGAATAAGTGAGGAGTGAGAAGAAAGAAGTATGAGAGAGAGAATGGTAGTGAGTGGAGAGGGAATGATATGAGTGAGAGAAGAGAAAGTATTGGTGGAAAAGAAAAGAATATTTAGTGGAGAGAGAGAATGATATGAAGTGGAGAGAGAAAGATATGGTGAGAGAATGAATGAGTTAGTGAGTGAAAAGAATGATTGAGTGATGGAAAAAGAGAAGATAGTGAGTAGAAGGAGAATGTAGTGAAAGAGTGAAAGAGAATGTATGAATGAGTGAGAGAGAGAAGATAGTGAATGAGTGGAGAGAGAAGATAGTGAATGAGGAGAGAGAGAATGAATGAATGGTGGGAAAAGAAATGATATGAATAGTGAGAAAAATGATGTGAAATTAGTGAGAGAGAAATGATGTGAATGAGTGAGAGAAAAATGTGTGATGGAGGAAGAATGAAGTGAGAGAAAAAGAGAATATGT
>NW_023644401.1:0-8691 GCF_015228065.2 Penaeus monodon | reverse complement strand
CATATATATAATTATATTATATAATTTAATAATATATATAATAATAATATAATAATATAATTGTATATATTAATATATATAAAATTATATATATATTAATATATAAATAATATATATACACACACCAACACCAACCACAATTTACATACATATGTTTTTGTTGGTGGTGGAAAATGTTGGGGGGTGGGGTTTTGTGTTACATGTAAATCTAATGTATGTTAAATGTTATTTTATTTAATGCAAAATATTAAAATTTATAATATAATATTTTATATATATAAATATAATTATATATATAATATTACAAAATGTTAAGTATAATATATAAAATGTAAATATATACCAAATATATAAAAATATAATAATATTATATATATAATATATTTAATAACATATAATAAAATAAAATTTTAATAATATATAATTTTAATAATATATATTTAAATTGTTATATATAATAATTTAATGTTGGTAATATAAATTTATATAAATATATATATATATATATATAATATTAATATTATATATATACATATAATGCAAATATCTTTCCTCTCCTCTCCTCTTCCTCCTCTTCCTCTCCCTTCTCTATGTTATATATTATATATTTTAATATATATAATATTATTATAATAAATTTTAAAATATTAATTTATTATATTTTTAAAATATATATAATTTGTGGGTGTGGTGGGTGTGGGGGTGTGGGTGGGGTGGTGGTGGTGGTGGGTGTGGTGTGGGGGTTTGGGTGGTGGTGTTTGGGTTGTGTGTTGTTAAATGTTATGGGTTTAATGATATTAATATATATATAATTTAAATATATATAATATATATAAATATAATAATATATTATTATAAATTTATATATATAAAACAACATATACATAATTAATTATAATTTATATAATATATTATTTTATATATATATATATATATAATATTATTAAATTTTTATTTATAATATATATAATTACATTACATATAATTAATATATAATATTATAATATATTATATTAATATATAATTATTTAATTATTTATAAATATTATATATAATTATATATATAAAATAAAAAACACACATACACAAATGTAACGAACTTTCCTTTGGTCCCTAGAGGGGAAACCTTTTTTTTTCACCCGCCCCGGGTCCCCCCCCTCCGCCCCCCCTAACCAACTTGAGGAGGAATCTTTTCTTTCTCTCCGTCCCGCCTCTCCCTCACCCCTCTTCAACTTGCCAGGGGCCCTGGATCTTTTCCGCCAGGTTAAAAAAAACACTCTCCTTTTCCCGCAAACCTGGTCCCATTATCGGCCCCCTTCCCCTTCTACCCTCGAAGGTGGGCAACCTGTTGCTGCTTTTTCTTGGTTGCTTTTTCCTGTGATTAAAAACAAAAAAGTTTTTTGGGCGAAAACAAGGGGCCCCCGTCTCCACTAAAGCGGTCCTGTTCCCCTCAAGAACAAGTTAACGCTTTGTTAAAATCCAGGGGAACCACAACAAACAAAACCGCCCGTTCCTTTTTGCCCATCAGTGGGACACCAGGTTTAATCAGATGGATGGGCCCCTGTCCAGCGGGCCGGCGGGAAGTGTGTCCTTTTCCTTTCCCGCTGAATTCCCACGCTCCCGCAGACGGGTGGGGCATTCCCCCTTTAAATTAAAGCTGCTGACTAAATTTTCAAACTTGAAAACTGTTGGGGCTTTTTTTCTCCTGCCGATATTGTGTTCCCCTCGCCTCCCCACATCTTCCGCCTTTTTCTCTTATGGCCCGGCCAATTTTTTGCGTATAGGCCCGCCCCCCAAAAATCCTGGACCTGGAAAACCTCCTTTCACTTTCCTTTTTTCCGTTTCCGTCTCTTCACCTGCCCCGTGTTTTTTATCGCGTTTTTTGCCCTTCTTCTTTTTTCTCCTCTTTATAAACCCCTCTTCCTCTCCCCTTTTCTTCCCCTCAGAACCTGAAAGAGGGGAAAGCCCAGGTGGAATTTTTTCCGAAAACTGGTTCCCTCATTTTTCTTCAAATAAAAAAAAATCTTAGTATTTTTTGGCAAAGTTTGTTTTTTATCTTACCACCAATTTATATATAATGGCATAATATATATATTAATAATATATATATATATAATATATTATATAATATTAATATATTATATACACATATAGGAATATACATATTACATAATTAAATAAAATTATATATATATAATATTATAATAATTATTTAATAATATATATATACACCACAACCCACACACCACACACCACACACACACAACACACACCCAACACCCAAACACAACCCACACAACACAAACACAACACACACACACCAACACCCACACACCAACACACACCAACAACACACCACACACCACACACAGGAAAACAAATAAATATATATGCCACGAAAATTTTGTGGGTTCCTCTGTTTCCCCATGTTTTTAAAAACAAATTATATTATAATATTATTTATAAATATATATTATAAATTATATATATATATAATATATATATATATTAATAATAATATATATAATATTTTATATTTTAATACATAATATAATAATAACATAATTATTATATTATATATTATATATATATTATATAAATATATAATATATAATATTAATAAATTATATAATATATTTATATTAAATAATATAATTATTATTTATATATATATAATATATATAATAATATATAATATTTTATTATATAATAATGTTATAATATGTAACATTTAAAAAACAAAAAAACAAAATTTCGCCGGGTGAAATTTTATTTTTGGTTTTCCTTTTAGAAAGTTTTTTTTTTTAATTGTTTTCGATCGATATAACCCAAAATTCCGTTTTTTGTATTTTTCCCTTTTTCCATTTACAGACAATTTCTATCCCCAAGTGGTGGCGAAGCGAATCCCAACGGAAACCACTGGAAAGGCCCATGGCTGGAAAGAAGGGGAAAGGGCAGGGAAAATGCCAGGATGAAAAAAGGAAGGGGTACGGGAAACGAAAAAGGGAAGCTGATTAATAAAGAAAAAAAGGAGGCCCAAGCGAAAAGGAGGGGGCGTAAACTCCCGGAAAAAACCCACCAAAAGGAAAAAAAATGGGAGGCAGGGAAGATGGGCAAAGGGAGGGAAGGGAAGGGGGGACCGCCCCCAAATAAAAAGGGCCCAAACTGCCCCGCGAGGCACTCCTATCTTCTTCTTACCACCCCGCCTCGCTTTCCGGGAACTAATGAACTGTAGAAAAAAGAGGTATTTTTCTGGGCCTTACACGTGCAACGCAGGGCGATTGGTTCCCCAACCACCATCCCCCCAGAAAAATTCCTCAAAGGAAATGGGGGGGTTTTGTGAAGCTACAAGGGAATCGTCGTGGGGATTTTTCTAAGGTAAAAAACTATAGGTTTAAACAGATAGATAGGTGAAAAGGCACAGTCACCCCTCTAAAAGGGGCAGATAATAAATTTCTATTACCCCATGACTTTTCCCCGATCACTTTTTTTAGGGAGTAAAAAACAGTTAAAACTGTTAACTTAATTTTTATTCCTCACATTTTTTTCTTGAAAAAAAGAAAAGAAGAAAAAAACTGGTTGGGCTTCATAGACACACATTATTTTTATCTGATTTTTTTGGTGAAATCGATATCTCCTCAGTAAAGGTTGATTGTTTTAAAAAATTCTACGAAAAAATCATGTTTAATAAAAAAGGCCATTTTTTTCGCTTAAGCCCATAGAAAGTTTTTTTTTTCAAGCAGGTACATTGGAATTAGTCCGCCTATTTTTTTTTTTGAATTTTTTGAAAAAAATAAAAAAAAAAAAAAGTATTCACCACACGCAACAACACACACACCACTTGTGTGTTGTGTTGTGGTGTGTGGTAAATTAAACCATAATGTGTGTTGTGTGGGGGGTGCCGGTTTTTTCCAGAAATAATAATTATTAATTTTTTTGTTTTTTAACAATTTTTATTACTTTTTTTTTCAATTTATTGCCCCATAGAGAAAAAGGTGATAGGCCCCTGTTGCTGCGGACCCGTCCCAACTTTCCCCAAGGCGCGTCCCGCCCGTCGTCCCCCTTAAGGAAAAGACAATTTTTAAAATATCGGAATGAAACATTTCCTGGTGGGACCATGTATGTCCACACAATCCAATGAAGAAAAAAAAATTCGAAAAAAATAATTAAACCACAAGTCCTTTTTAAATGTCCTTTCATGGTAAAAAACTGAATTTTTTTCCTTTTTACATTAAAATTTTTTTTTTGCTGTCCGTTTTGAAACGATTTCCAACAAGTAAATTTTCCCCTCCAATTTTCCCAGTTTAATTTTTTTTTTATGTATCATATATAAACCTCCTTTTTTGTGAAGGTTTTTTACAGTAATCAGAAAACCCATAATTGGCGGGATAAAGCACACAAATAACATTTACCATGGCTCCCTGCCCCCGCCTTTTTTTAGGAAAACGAAAAAAAAACCTGGCAAAACTCACCCCGAAGCTCCTGGAGTCCCCAAATTTCCTGTTTTTTTTTTTAGAAAAGAAATGATATCCCGTGGTTGTAAAAAAGCAATTTGAAAAAAGAATTTTATATGGTTTTTTTTTTTTTTCCAAAATTTACCAAACACAATGTAAACAAATTCATTAAAATGTCCAGTTTGAAATTAGAAAAAAAAAAAAGATTTACTTTGGCAATGCAGAGTTAACAGTCAGTTGGGAATTGCCACAGCCCAAAATGGAGCGGAAAATGAAGCGGAAAAAGCCCTTTTTGTAATTTTCCCAAAATGAAAACAAAAAAATATAGCTTGCGGGATACGCAATTTGGGACAAAACCTTTTTTCCATGGGATTTTAACTTTTTAATCTTTCCCAGTGGAATTTTATACGACCATTTGCCTTTAATTTTTAACAGGTAAAAATTAAGACCATACAAAAAAATAGAGGCCATGTTGGAAAGGTTTACCAGTGGCCATGAAGGAAAAAAAAACAAAAAACGTAGAAGAGTATCAATCTGGGAGGAAAGAAAAATGGAAAGATAACCTGCAGAGGTGTGTGATTTTTTTTTTTGAAAGCCCACCTAAATTGCACCTACAAATAAAAAATAGGGCCTTTGCCGTGAAGGGGGGAGAAACTCGCGTGGGCATTTCCCTGTTGCTGAAAAAAACCAAGAAACCCTCAGTGGTCCACCAAAGGCAAAAGCAAGCGATGCAAGATGGATTTTTGCTGGGAAAAAAAGTGGGACCCGGGAAAAATGTGTCGGTCCCGCAGGCGGGGTGTGTTGAATTCCAAAGCCTTGGGGACTGGGATTTTTGATCTTATGGTTTTTCCAACTCATATTTCTGTTGCTGTTTCTTGCTGAAAAATTTAAAAAAGGTTTGCTTTGATTTTTTTTTCTTTTTTACTAGCATTTACATTTATATAAAATAAAAAAAACTAAACACAGAAACCACCGCAATCCACCTGTAAACGTTTTTTGTTTTGTTTGGCAACACACCACCCAACCACACACACACACCAACAACACCAACCCACAACACACACACACACCAACAAACACCCCCACCCAACACCACCCAAACACACCACACCACCCACCACCACAACCCACAACACCACACAACCCACAACCAAACACACACCACCACCAACACAACCCCCAACACCCACCAACCACAAACCCACCCAACCACACAACAAACAACCACCAACAACACACCACACCACCAACCCAACACACCAACCACCAGTCCCCCACACCACACAAAATAAATTATTATATATTATAATTGTTGTGGTGTGTTGGTGGTGTGTGTGGGTGGGGTGGTGTGTTGGTTGTGTGTTGGGGGGTTTGGTGGTGTTGGGGTGGTGTGTTGTTGGTGGTGTGGTGTGTTGGTGTGTGGGGTTGGTGTGGGTTGTGGTGTGGTCTTGTGGTGGTTATCAATAAAAAGATTTATGCCCCACACACCAACCCCACACAACCCCACAAACACCACACCCCACACACCCCACCCACCACACACAAAACACCACCCACACACACCACACAGATTGTGTAATATATAATTAATATAATAATATATATATATATATTAAATATATATATATATTATATATTATGTTGGTTGTGTGGGTGTGTGTGTGTGGTGTGTGTTTGGTGTGGTGTGTTGTGTGGTTGGGGTGGTGGTGTGTGGTTTGCGTGGTTTGGTTTTGGGTGTGTGTTGTGGGTGTGTGTGTTGGGTGTGGTGTGGTGTGGTGGGTGTGGTGGTGGTGTGGTTTTTGGGTGTGTGTAAACCCCAGCCTTTTTATATATGTGATTGTTTACTGAAATGTTGTATGCCCCAATGATTCTAATTTTTTTTTATCTGTTTTGTGTAATATATTCTTACATGACTTGTTTAATAATCTTTTATGTATTGTTCAATGCCTATATTCCCCCCCCCCCCACCAACCCACACAATAACAAATATAAGTATGTCCATTGCTTTTGCCTGTTTTTTTATTTCGTCTCTCTTTTTTAACCCACACTAGGACATTCCCCAATTGTTTTGTGTTTTGGGTTGGTCTATTCCCCCTTCCCACCAAAAGAAGCTTTTGGCAATTTGTTTGTAACAACCCACCTTTTTCCATCACCCAGTGGATTGCCATAATGTTTTTAAAGGAAACGTGATTTCTATGCCCATCTTTTTAGAACCCAACTGTTAAGGAGATTGGGGCAGGGGCAGACTCCCTGCGGGGAAGCCAAGGAGCAACCCACCTCGCTCCTTGGCGCAACCCCGTACTCCCATTTTTTTTTTTTTTTTTTAACGGTAGGTTTTCATGTTTTGAAGCCTTCCGTGATTCCACAGCATGATACTTTAAATTGTGTGGTTTTTTTTTCATGTTTTGTGATGCTCCTTGGAGTTGAGTACCTGGTAGGGGTTCCCCCCATCATACTATATAATAAAAAAGGAGTTCCCAAGAACCATCTTGGGTCCATCTACCCTTATTACACCCCTAAAGCTCGCCCACCGTCCATTTACTCTTTTGGTAGGGGCCCCATCCATTATTCCGGCTTCTTAAACACAACACACACCACACCACACAACCACACACACACAACCATCACACACACAACACACACACCCACCCCACAAACCACACACAACACACCACAACCACACTCAACACCCCACACCACCACAACAACACAACCAACACACACCATAATACACCACCACACACATAAAATTATAACATGCATAATATATATATATATATATATAATATATATATTAATATATATATTATATATAAATTATATATGTATGTATGTTATGTTATTGGTATGTATGTATTTTATGTATAATATATTATAAGGTATATGTTAACCACCACAACACCACCCCACACAAACCACACACCAACCAACACCACACAACCACACCCACACAAACAACCCACAACACAACACCACACAAACACCACACAATAATATATATTATAATATATATATATATAAATATATATATTTAATAATTAATATAATTATATAATATATTATAATATTATATATATATATATAAATATAAATTAAAAAAATAAATAAAATAAAATAAATAATAAAAAAATAAAAAATATATCATTAAACCATTTACATACAATTAATTATATATTAATTAAATAATATATATAATATATTATATAAATATATTTTAATATAATATATTATATATATACATAATTATATTATATATATATATTAATATATTATATATATATATATTATATATTATATATAAATATAATTAAAATTATTTAATTATATTAATTTTAATTTATAATTTACTATTCTTTAATTTATTTTTATTATTATTTTTTTATTTTCATTATTATTATTATTATTATCATTAGGAATTATTTATTTACAATTATTAATTGGTATTATTTTTTATTATTTATTAATTTATTTAAAATAATATTCATTTTATTTTTTTTTTTTTTTTAATCAATTATAATTTATATTATTTTAATTTATTTAAATTATAAAATATTTAAGTTATAATTAAATTTAGGTTTTATTTTAATTTTTATCAATAAATTAAAAATATAATTAATTTTAAAATATTTAAAATTTTATGAAATAAATTATATTATTAAAAAAATTTAATTAATTAATTTATAATTTAATAAATTATTTAACATAATTATTTGATTATTGTTTTTTATTATAAAATAAATTTTTTTTTGAATTTTAATTAAATTTATTTTATTGAATAAATTTTTTTTAACGAAAGTTTGATTTTCCCCTTTAGATTTGCTAAAATAAAAAAAAAACCACCTTTCATTTTAAAAATGTAGGGTGGATTAAGTTTGAACCCCAATGCAAACATAACCAAAAACATGGTAAAATTTGGTTAACCCACAGTCAAAAAAAAAATCCAGCCCAAAGAACCTCAATTTGATTAATGCCCTTCCTGAAACATTTGTTTTTTTGCTGTTTTTAAGACTATTTTTTTTGGATTTTTTTCTTCTAATTTGGAATTTCCCTGTATTTGCTCAAGAAACCCATCCGTACCTTTTTTTTTTTTTTATAAGGCCAAGACTTTCCAGTTAACACAGGAAAAGTTTTTTTTTGAATGCCCAACATCTTTTCCACCTCTAAATTTTCCAGTTCTTAAACTTTTGATTTTTTTTTCGACACTTTTGTTAGGCCGTTTTTGTCTGAAAGGTCCCAT
>NW_023644399.1:7500-8692 GCF_015228065.2 Penaeus monodon | reverse complement strand
CCCAACTGTATTAGAACAAATGTAAAGAAAGTTCACAACTTATAGAGAATCTACAACTAATTATAACTGTAAAGATTATATTAGTAAAATGTAAAGTAATCACATAAATTTATAGTCAATATATAACATCTGAGTCATTATAATCAATACAAAGTTACCATATTAATTATCCATCTTTTAGTTTTAACAAATAACTTGTCACTTTACTCTAATTGTTAACATACAAACTACATAATATAAATTTAAGCAAGCTGTTATTAATGTCAATGCTTAAAATAGATGTAAGCAGTTAATAAAGGAATTCCTTTCTTCACATACAATGATTGAAATCATAAAAATATTTGTAAACAAATTGAAATACAGAAAATAGTGAGAATTATATTTAGGCAAGTTGAAATAATTATACCAAGCAATTTAAAATACTAAGTTAATGTCTTTACACAATTACTAACTTAAACTCAAGATTATCTCCATCAAAAAGTAAATGAGTTCATTCTGAAAATGGACATAAAATGTCTTGTGCTTAATCAAGCAATCTAAATACTAAGCCGCAATTAACTCAAGCAAACTTATTCTAGGAAATACTTAATGATTACATACAAAACATAAACTTATTCTTACGCTCTACCGGAAATTAACAATCATCATCACTGTTAAGTCACACTTCGGTAGAGCTGAGATCTCGTAAAAGTAAATCATTAATTCCTTACTCTCTATGCTAACTCAATATATCAGTACACTTAGAATTAAAATCTATATGTCTTCAATTATATCATTCTTCAAACTTGACAATCAAATCTATAATTATTCCATTATATAATTATTACTTCTAAAATGAACTTAGTCAAATACAATTCTTGGTCCTTTATATAGTCATACATCAATCAAGAAATACTTATAAACTACTTAATACACATTTTCCATAGCACATTCCCGTCCACCATGTTCCCCCTTAAACAAGAAACACTTAAACTGCTTCAATAGGGCTTACCCAAAAATGCCACCAAAGTGACATGGCTGCAAGGTGCTACCAGGGATGACGTTTCAAGACCAACTCCAAACTCCAACTCCTCCGTTGGTCTGTCTCGACCCGTCTTTTATCCCCGCTATGGGGGCCCTTCCTGTCACACCCTTAGCAGTTATCATGAATATAATTATAATTTCTCTTCACTTATTTGAAAACTATCTGCGT
>NW_023644399.1:0-2500 GCF_015228065.2 Penaeus monodon | reverse complement strand
TATTCAAGTCAGGGAAAATAACAGGGAAGGCAGATAGACAAATTAAAGTGATAAAACAGGCTGAAAATTTGCGGGGACATGGGAAATCCTGACCAGTATTTTTAAAATAAGTAAGAAAAATTAAAAATTATATTCAGATAACTGCAAAGGGGGTGTGAAAAAAGGGCCCCATAGGGGGGGATAAAAGACGGTCGAGACAGACCAAGGGAGGATTGGAGTTTGGATTGGTCTTGAAACGTCACCCCTGGTAGCACCTTGCACCTGTCACTTGGTGGTTTTTTTTGGGTAAGCCTATTAAAGCAGTTTAATTTTTCTTTTTTAAAGGGGGAAAACATGGTGGACGGGAATGTGCTATGGAAATGTGTATTAAGTATTTATAAGTATTTTTTTGATTGGTATGACTTAAAAGGACCAAGAATTGTATTTGACTAAGTTCATTTTAGAAGTAAAATTTTAAGGGAATAATTATAGTTTTTGTTTGTCATTTGAAGAATGTTAATTGAAACATTAATTTTAATTCTAAGTGTACTGATATTTTGAGTTAGCATGAGAGTAAGGAAAATGATTTATTTTACGAGATCTTCAGCTTACCAAAGTGTGATTTACAGTGATGATGATTTTTAAATTTTCCCGTAGAGCTAAGAAAAAGTTTTTTTTTTGTTGAAATCATTAAGTTTTTCCTAGAATAAGTTTGCTTGATTTAATTGCGGTTAGTATTTAGATTGCTTGTTAAACACAAGACTTTTATGTCCATTTTCAGAATGAACTCATTTACTTTTTGAGGGAGATAATTTTGATTTTTAAGTTAGTAATTGTGTAAAACTTAAACAGTTTTTTAAAATTTGTTTGGGTAAAATTTATTTCAACTTCCCTAATATAATTCTCACTATTTTCGTTTTTAAATTTTGTTTACAAATATTTTTATGTTTTAAAATTGTATGGGAAGAAAAAAATTCCTTTATTTAAAGCTTACATCTATTTTAAGCTTGAATTAAAAACACTTGCTTAAAAATTTTATTATTAGTTTTTTATGTTAACAAATTTGAGTAAAGTACGTTATTTGTTAAAAATAAAAAAATGGATAATTAAAATGGGAAAATATTGTATTATTTAATAACCAGGTTTTTATATTGCTATAAATTTAGGATTGACTTTACATGTTTACTATATATAATTTTACAGTTAAAAAATTGTTGAGATTCTCTAAAAAGTTGTGAAATTTTTTTTCATTTTTCTAAACAAAATTTAATCAAGTTGAAAGAGTAAGATCTGTGGGGAAATACTAGTATGAACTATTTAAAATTATATCAATATTGAGGAATAATATTGTTACGCCCCCGCCCCGTCTCTCTGCCACCCCCACAAGGCGGGTAGGGTGACGGCGTGCTATCCACAGGTCTTAACCGAAAATTCCAAAAGGGCCCCAGCACCACAGCGTCCCGAACCCACGAGAGGAAACGCCCAAGTGGGGAGGCAGGGCACGAAAAAACCCAAAATAAAGTCTTTCTTATTTACACAAGTATTTACCCATACACTTTCTATAGGCACAAACAGGGGGGGAAACCCCATATCACCGCACGATACAGGCAACACAAAGTTATATCAGGGCCAAGGGCAAAACCAGGTTTTCCCGGAGCACACCCAACTCCGTCTCCTTTTTTTCCCCGCTCCCCCGCTACAGCCAGTTGCGTCATGTTTTCCCAGTCCCCCCATGTTAACACATGCCCCGGGCATCCTTTTCAGTTAAAAATGTTTCGCACAGAGACAAAAACCCAGGCGTAGACATCCCCCCCTATCAAACAGCACCCGTCTGCTCTGACTATCTAAACTGAAAAAAACTACGAAAATTTAAAAAAAATAATTCTCAGAAAAACAAAAAGCTTTCATCCAGCTGGCTTTTTTCCTCTCGCTGGGGGCGGGCCTGAGGGGGTGTGGGGGGCGGTAGATTGGCGGGGACCCGAGGGGGGATCTCCTCCCAGACCTGGGTCATGGTCACCCTACCACTTTTTCACCAAAGGCCCAGGAGTACTTCCTGGCCCATTAACCCACAGCCGGTGCGCCAATCCTCGAGGAATCAGCAATGGCCCCCCACCAACCAATCCTCGTCCCCGACACTCTTCTGGGCGCTCCCCTTTCCCCACAAGTGCCCGCTTTGCCCCGCTGGCACCTTCTGGGCCTTATCGGAGAAAATTGGTACCAAAACTGTAACTAACCCCTCCCTGGTCCAAAAAGGGTCCCCCCAAATGCTACCCACAGCCAGCTGCAGGTTTTGGTGGGCTCCCGAGCCCCCTACTCCACGTACCTTTGACAGCGACACCGATTCTAGACCTGTCCTGGGGGGCAGGTGCAGGTCGCCCCCCCCAGCCAATTAACGGGAACCCTCCCCCCCCGCCCCCCCGCCAACCCTTCCCCCCGGAAGCCCAAAAGGGCACCCCGTTTCCACCCCGGGCCCCTAGCTCCACCAAAATGCCCCCCCCCCCCTTGAGGGGGGACACCCCCG
>NW_023644398.1:31543-34043 GCF_015228065.2 Penaeus monodon | reverse complement strand
GAATTAGACTCCACACTCAGACGAATGAGCTGGAGGAAAACGACGGTAATCAGAGGGAGACGAGGATCCTCTGCGGGGAGTCTCCTCTAGAGGAAAGCAAGGACATCATCAAGCGGGACCTTGGTGAACAGGGAGTCAACGTCCAAGCTCATCATGGTCGCCGGTGATAGTCCACGAACGCGGGAGATGAAGTCCTGAGAGTGGCGAAGGTGAGCAGGAGAGAAGGTGCCAAGAAGAGGAGTGACACACTTCGCCAGCCAGGCCGCAAGAGGGTGCGTCACAGATCCCCGGGAGGAGATGATGGGAGGCACGGCCGGCTTATGGGTTTTAGGAAACCCATAGAAGTGAGGGAGTCGAGGGTTGATGACCCTGAACCTCTGGGTTTTTCTTCCATACATGTGTGTATATATATATACATATATATATATATATATATATATATATATATATATATATATATATATATACATACATACATATATTTGTGTGTTTGTTTATTTGTGTGTCTATGTATATTTATGTATGCATATATATAAATGTGTATATACATATATCTATCTAATATATATACATATGTATATATATATATTTCATATATATATACATATATCTATCTAATATATATACATATCATCATCATCATCAAGGGGCTAACGCCGACGGGGGCGCATGGCCGCATCCACCCTTCGCTTCCAGCCACGAGGATCCTCGAGGCGAGTCTCCAGGCAGGCACACGGCCCATCTCTAGTTCCTCACGACAGGTCTCGTCGAGCTGCCCAAGCCATGATCTCCTAGGACGTCCCACAGGTCTCCTCCACCCAGGGTTGTCTCGCAGAGAGACAACCTGGTGGGCAGGGTCGTCCATAGGGAGGCGAGCTAGGTGGCCATATAGCCTGAGTTGGCGATCCCGGATTATGCAAGTAACAGGTCCCATGCCAGTCTCACGGTGTAACCGCCGGTTGGACACGTGGTCCTGCCAACTGTACCCCATGATCCGGCGAAGGGACTTGTTACAAAAGGCATCAAGGCGAGACTCCAAGGCACTGGATAGCGTCCAGGTTTCGCTTCCATAGAGCAAAACTGGAAGTATCAAGGCCTTGAAGACACGCAGCTTGGTCCTTCTGCATAGGTACCGACATCTCCAAACGCTCTTGTTGATCGAGTTCATGGCTCCTGTTGCCAGACCAATCCGTCTACTGACCTCCTGGTCTGACAACCCAGAGATATGGACTACGCTACCAAGGTATGTAAAACTTTCTGTGACTTCAACGTCCTCGCCGCAAGCATGGATCGACTGAACGGGTTCCCCTAACAGACCCCAAAGTCCTGAATCTTGGTCTTGGTCCAGGAGACCTCTAAGCCTAGGGGCTTCGCCTCATTGCTAAATGCATCAAGAGCCGCCACAAGTGACTCCAAAGACTCAGATAGGATGGCAACATCGTCGGCAAAGTCAAGGTCCGAGACCTTAATATTGCCTAGTGTTGCTCCGCACTGACTTTGGCTAGTAGCTCTGCCCATTATCCAGTCCATACAAGTGTTGAAAAGTGTGGGTGCAAGGACACAGCCTTGCCTCACCCCTGAATTAACAGGGAAGAAGTTCGACATACCCCACCACACTTTACAGCACTTTCAGTACCAGTATAGAGGCTTGCTATCAGGCCAATAATCTGTGTCGGAATTCCCCTGAGCCTCAGGATCTCCCATAGCGATTCCCGATGCACCGAGTCAAACGCCTTCTTGAGGTCGATGTAGGCTGCAAGCAACCCACGACCAAACTCACGACGGCGTTCCACAATTACTCGAAGCGCTAGGATACGGTCTATTGTGGACTTGCCAGGAGTAAATCCAGACTGCTCCGGTCTCTGGTGCCTCAGTAGGTGGTTGCGGATCCGTTTCAGAAGAATGTGAGCGAGAACCTTGCCTGGTATGCTGAGCAGGTATGCCACGGTAGTTGCTACAGTCCCATCGATCCCCTTTCCCCTTCCAGAGAGGGATGACCACGCCCCTCAGCAGGTCAGGGGGAATGGTACCAGACTGCCAAATGGCAGTCAGGACTGTATGCAGGCCCGAGCCATAGGTTCACCCCCAGCCTTTAGCAGTTCAGCAGGGATATCACATATGCCTGCAGCTTTCCCACTCTTCAGCTTGGAAATCGCCAGCCTAACCTCTGTTAGGGTAGGAGGTTCCTCGCTGATGGGTGGGTCCGGCACAGGCACTGAGACATCGCTTGCATCCAAGCTAACTGTTTGAGGATCCACCTGGTACAACTGTTCAAAATACTCAGCCCAACGTTCACGAACCCCAACATGATCTGAGATGATCCGTCCATCCGCTGATCGGACTGCAGTCATCTGTGAGGAGGGCTTAGGGTTCAGTTTTCTCAGGGCTTGGTAGGCAGGGCGAAGGTCATTTACCAAGAAATGGCCTTCGACCTCCTCAGCAAGATTCCTGATGAACTGTTCCTTGTCCCTTCTCAACAGTGTCCGAGCCCTACGCACCA
>NW_023644398.1:14043-26543 GCF_015228065.2 Penaeus monodon | reverse complement strand
TCCTAACCTATATGTAACCTAACCTAACACTACCTATACCATTCGTCTATTTATGAAATACTCGTATGATAATGGAGTTGTTGGTGTTATTATTATTATTATCGTTTTTACCGTTATTATCGACTGTCATCATTATTGTTACGCCTTGTGTTGGTAGCAGAGAGACGAGGCGTCTCTCTGCTACCAACACAAGGCAGGCTAGGCAGACGGCGTGCTATACACAGGGTCGTGAATACTGAACAGCTCCAAGAGGCACCGAGCACCACAGCGTCCCACAACACCACGAGGGGAAACGCCAAGTGGCGAGGCAGGGCACGAAATAAACACAAAATGACAGTCTTTCCTTTATTTACACAAGTTATTTACCCGTACACTTTTCTATAGGCACAATACAGGGGGAAACCAGCATGTCACACTGCACGATACAGCTTATAACAGGGCAACTCAAAGTTTATCAGGCCACAAGGGCACACACGAGGTCTTCACAGGAGCAGTACCCAACTGCGTCTCTCGGCTTGTTCCTCCGCTCCTCCGCTCACAGCCAGCTGCGTCATGTTTGCCCAGGTCCCTTCATGTTAACACATGCCCAGGTCATCCTTTTCATGTTAACACATGTTTCGCACAGAGAGAAAGACCCACTGGGCGTAGCACTATCCCTCCCTATCAAGCAGACGACCCGTCTGCTCTGACATACCTAAACTACAGAAAATTTAAATAAAATTAGTCCTCAGGAACAAACAAAATTCTTTCAAACAAAAGTAACCGTAATTGAAAATCAGTTCTCAGAAACACAAAAATCTTTCATCCAGCGCGTCTTTCTTCGCTCTCGCTGGGGTCGCTCTGGAGGAGGTGTGGGCGGCGGTAGATTGGCAGTGGCACCCAGAGGGGTATCCCCTGCCCCAAGACCTGGCTCATGGTCACCATTGACGTCAGTTGCATCGCCCTCACCGTCCAAATGCTCGTCCTCATCTCGGTCAGCGTCTGCCACGTCCTCATCGCCGCTACTGGGGCTAACTTCATCTTCTTTTTTACCATGGCTTCCATGGTAACGCCACAGCCAGTCGACGTGGACAACAGACGGGTCCTCGAGGAAGTCAGGCAACGGCCCCACACCAACCAACTCCTTGCTCCCGGACGACTCTTCTGGATGCTCCATTTCCTCACAAGTGCCCAGCTTTGCACCAGCTGGCACCTTCTGGGCCTTATCGGAGAAGTTAGCTACCAACACTGTAACTAACCCCTCCCCTGGTCCAACAAGGCTCCGCCCAACCGCTACGCCATCAGCCAGCTGCAGGTTTTGAATGGGCTCCACGAGGCCCTCTACTCCACGCATCACTCTTGACAGTCGACACCGGATTCTAGACTCTGTCCTGGGGGCAAGGTGCAGTCACTCAGCCGTAACTACCTCTGCACAGCCAACCTCTGGAAGCAAGGGCACATCTTCACCATGCACCCTCACCAGCTTCCGTCCAAGGTCGACACACGCCTTACTCTGCGTCAGGTAGTCAAGGCCCAGCAAGCAGTGCTCGTCCAGATCGACCACATAGACCGGCAGCCGCTGCACCGTGCTGCCCACGCCAATACGAGCCTCCACTGGCCCCTTGAGCTGCACACAATGCCCCGTGACACCACACAGTCTCTGGTGCATCTGGAAGTCGCATAGTGGCCAACATATCAGGCCGCACTAGGGTCTTCTCAGCCCGTGTCCACTGTCAGGCGGCATGGCTTCCCATCTACTGAGTCCTCCACCTGCATCGTGCTGGTTCGACGGCAGCTTACCCAAGTTGGGGCCCGGGAACCGAGGACAGCTGGGTTTCGGCCCCCTTCTCCAGCCTGTCCGAGTTTTCCGCCTGCACCACTTCCTTAGCCTTAGGACATGCACTCGGACGGTGACCATACCTGCCACAGCACTGCTGGAAGGCATCAGAATCCGTCCGGTTGAGAGGACGTGTTCTCCGCTCCCTCCGACACCGACTACGTCTGTGCCCTACCTCTCCGCAGCCCCAACACAAGCCTTGGAAAGTGCTCGGGCTCACCTTCTTCAATGCTACCTTCTCTGCCACACTGGTGTAAGAGGCATGTTGGGATGGGGGCAGATGGCCCAACACTTCCACCGCGGGGCCCCTTAGCGCTGTTACCAGCTGCAGGGCCTTCTCTTCCTGGCTCCAGCCCTGGGCAGATGCCAGCATTTCAAATTGGGCGACATATGCCTCCCAGGCCACCTTCCCGTCGTACTCAGCTGGCTTACGCCTCACAGAATGTCTGGAGGCCGAGGGGCTGCAGGGTGGAGAACGCGTGCCGTGAACACGCCCGGGGGGGAGGAAGAGGGTGAGGGAGGCAACGAGGCGGGTTGACCGGGTCCGAGTTTGCCGCCACCTATACCCAAGGGAGCGGTTCCGATGGGTCCCCAGCCTTCTGCAACGACCACTGGCTCCAACACGATGCTGCGAGGCCCGGGGGTTTCCTGCCACGGACCCCAGGCAGACCCCAGTTAATCTGACACTCTGGCATCTGTTGCCAAAACCTCGTCTGCCTTCTCTGCTTGCAACGTTACTACCTCGTGACACCGCCTTTCCTTCTTCACTTCCTCCCTCAGGCCCTGAACCTCGCCCTTCAGAGTCTGCACCTCCTCCATCAGTTCACTCTTCACGCTGTTGCAGGCCTTGTCGGTGTACTTCTGAGTTTCCATCTTCACAGATGCAAGATTGCTCTGTAGCATGTCCTCTGCCCTTTGTGCCATTTCCTCCCTCATACCGGCCAGCATGGCAGTGATCAGGTCCATCTGGCTCGGCTTCACCTCACTCGTGCCTGCCTCAGTCATAGCCTCCTCTCCCTCATGGCTGCCGCCATCTTTGGACGACATGATAAATCGGCGCTCTCACTGATCAAATATCACAAATCCCACTCCTGACACCATTTGTTACGCCGACCAACTTGTGTTGGTAGCAGAGACGAGGCGTCTCTGCTACCAACACAAGGCAGGCTAGGCAGACGGCGGGCTATACAGGGTCGTGAACACTGAACAGCTCCAAGAGGCACCGAGCACCACAGCGTCCCACAACACCACGAGGGGAAATGCCAAGTGAGGCAGGGCACGAAATAAACACAAAATGACAGTCTTTCCTTTATTTACACAAGTTATTTACCCGTACACTTTTCTATAGGCACAATACAGGGGGAAACCAGCATGTCACACTGCACGATACAGCTTATAACAGGGCAACTCAAAGTTTATCAGGTCACAAGGGCACACACGAGGTCTTCACAGGAGCAGTACCCAACTGCGTCTCTCGGCTTGTTCCTCCGCTCCTCCGCTCACAGCCAGCTGCGTCATGTTTGCCCAGGTCCCTTAATGTTAACACATGCCCAGGTCATCCTTTTCATGTTAACACATGTTTCGCACAGAGAGAAAGACCCACTGGCGTAGCATTATCCTTACCTTTTAATTGATTACTTGTGTAGTAGAAATAGTAGTGGTAGTTGTCATAATAGCAGTTCTCGTATCATAATGATATAATGATCGTATTAATTATAATAATGATAACAGAAATAATAATTTAAAAGTAAATAGATAAAGAATAATAATAATAATAATAATAATGAAAATAATAATAATAATAATAATAATAATATAATAATGATATACGAGTTTCTCCTATCTAGTCTCTAAATTCACGTTTTCTACGTTTCCTGCCTTTAAAGAAAATCGTAACCTTTGCATTTCATGTCTTTCTTTTAATTGGTTTTGGAAAAAAATAAAGACATCTACTTGTGAGTCAACCCAGCAAAATGTTTCGTTTGCAGGAATATGTAAATAAATGTGTTTTTAATATTTGTATATGAACTCTGCAATTATTTTATTCTATTGTTATTTTTTCCTCGTCTTTGCTTTTGTGATGAACTCTTGAAAACCATTTAATTTACTTTTTTGTCTTTATATCTTGGGCATATCTGCTAATTGAAACGTTCAAAATGAATAAACTCCAAGTATCTGATAGTACCAGGGAAAAAAGTGTGACTTTTGGCAATCAATGACTATTAAATTGAATGACGTAAGGCCTTATTCCCTAGAAGTCAGACCACCTTTGGTTAAAAGAGGGGAATTTAAAAACATGTAATTATATATAAATTTTTTCAATTATGTATTTTCTACTTGAAAAATTCCAATACAGTTGAAGATTGCAGCTTCATATTTATACTGGCGTGTCCGTTTTTAAATCTTGAAACCTTTATGGACTTTACCACTTTCCAAACCAATGGGGGGAGATCTTGTAGCATATGGCAGCTTCTCTTTATCCAACTCTTACCTCCGTCTTTCTAAGTAATTTTCCGTTCATTTATCTTGTTATAATACATTAAATCTGGTTGATCAATACTTTATTCCCATATTCTTTTTGCCTATGTCCTTTCCAACCTAGAAGCCACGTTCAAAAAATTAGATACAGATTGGTCCCAGAATATATTGCACTGCATCAATAAACATCATGGAGTGGAAACTGATTTGCTCGTTGTATATTTTTCTCAGGTAATACATACAATACATATTCGATGTTAACCTAACTGCTCGTGGGAAGCAGGAGCAGTAGCCATTTTTTGAAACGCAAGGAAGAAGTATCAGTTAGAGATGTTGCTAGATTCGTTACTTTTTTACTTTCTTCCCTTATGGTTAAGCGTCGTCCTTGGCTGTCACAAACGATTTTAACTGATTTGAAAGTTTTGAGTACTCATCTCAATGACGGGCTTAGAATTTTGACCTATACGAGTATAACTCATATCATGGGCGCGCGCTCTAAATATATCTTAACTGATAAGTCTTTTAAATTCGTGGCACACGCATTTTCAATTTTTAACAGCAAAATATGAGGTATGTGGTATTAATTCTAAATGTATTGTATCATCATTTCTGATTATCTTGTGTTTTGCAACCATTATCAATTTTTGCATTATTCAAATTCACATGGTCCAGGGAAGGCCTAAATCCTTTCTCAAACACGTTTTCTTCTGGAACACTTACATCTACAATGAGTTTTGTATCACCTTCATCACCTTCATAGTACACATTCATATACATTTTTTTTTTTTTTTTGAGAATTGGCACTTCAGAAGACCAAAAGCTCTATGAATTTTCATGGTTGAGAGAATATAGCTGCATGCTTCGTAATTCTTTATGGTTCAAATAGTACTCCTTTTAGATTGATGGTCCAGGTATTGGTATGTGTGCCCATCTAAAGCACCAACTACTTCAAATTGCTCTCCTACGTATGTTCCTCGGCCTTCCCGGGACCCCCCTATGCATTTCATGCAATAACATCATAACGACCGAAATAATACGAAATCTGCTGCGATAAAACGTAATGCTAATTTGCACAACTCTGTCCCTTACAGCTGCATTCTGCATTGCCTGCTGGAACGGCCATTACTTTTTTGTTTCCGTCCGGGAAAGAGTTAAGTTAATGTCTTCCTTCTCTGCGGTTTCCTTACTAAGGAATGCCAGTTAATTTTTTCTTCCATGTCCCTCTTTCACGGTTGTTTCTTTTTCTCTTTTTAATGTATTCCGATGTCTATTTTCAGTTACAGAGATTGAGTTCATTGGGTCTCCTCTTCCCTTCTCCTATGTCCTTTTTACGGCGCTGGAATAGCGGTTTCTCCCCACTTTTTCAGGACTAATCCCCGGTCAGACGCAGAGGTGGGGTATGAAACGTGTTTTTTGCTTTTAATTCCTTCCTTTTCTTCTAGCCCACTCTATACAGATTTGATGGCCTAGCAAGGGCAGCCGAGTTTGCCCTCCCTCTTTCCTCGCCCCGTCTGCGGAGTTTGGAGGCGTAATGGTTCATCAGGACTGTGAAGGGTACCTTGATTACTGTGAAATACCATAGGTCGATCACCTTTTTCTAGCGTTGACGACTTATTTCTTCAGGTTGGACGGGACAATTTTAACGAACGGTCCGTCTGAGCTTTCGCGACTTTAGCAGGGATACATCGCTCCCAATACAACTCCTTTGCCCACCGAGCGGCCAGCACAGCTGAGCGAGAGGCCCAACAGGATGGCGGGCCAGGCGAAGCCTCCTTTACCACAACTTCCGGGTCTGTTGGGGCGTGGTGCCCACCTTGACGTCAGGGGGAAGAGTGCTGAATGTGTTGGTCTCTCAGGTATCGATGGAACTCGAGGAACTGTCAGCATACTATGAAGTTGATCAGAGCCACAAAAAACTTATGGCTGGACAGAAGATAGGAATTAGTATAGATCCACATCCTTTACAAAGAGAAGATGCAGGTCAGTACCTGATTGCAATCTCCTAAATAGAACATATAATGACGAGTAGACCACGACCCCTCCTAAAAAAAAATAATAGATAAATAAATAAATAAATATTACAAAAATAAAAACGAAAAAGAAACTTAAAATTAAACTGAAACTACACAACCTAAGCTCAAACTACAAACTCGTAAAGGCTTTAAACTTACAAGATCTACATGACGTTAAATGTAAATTATCTTACTAAGAAACCATACCTTAAAGCTATACTTAAATACACATATACTTAAAAAACGGACTTTTCACTAAAGAACATTCCATGAAAAATAAACACAGTCAGCCCCTACTAAAAATAAAGCATTACAGGATTAGCAGAGTGCATTAGAATGTTAAAAATAAAAGTACTAAAAAAAAGGGCTGGATCTCGGGCGTGGTTAGGTCAGGCGACCTTGGTAGCTTTTGGGCAGGTCGGCAGAGGCTCGTTGTTCGGCCTACGTAGTCTCACTCGGAGCTCACACATCCTTTAGTATATTGCGTAGGGTCTGCAGGATGCTGCAATAAACGTGTCTGTTCTGTGAAAGAGAGCTTACACGGACGTTGGGAGAATACTGTTGAAAGCAACATCGTTTGCGCCTGTGTTCCGTGTTGTCAGTAACCTGGTGAAGCGGGATTAGAGGCTATTTGTATTGTAGACGTCGTCTGGAAAAGGTCGGTTCCAGCTTAGACAGACGCTAGTCTAGTATCGGCGTGCTCTTGGTCCCCTGGGCCTATAACCATTACGGTCCATAAGCCTTTCACTAATGCTGCATGACACCATGTTGCATGAGTTACCTCCAGCCATAGTTTAACAAGCATCGTCCCGCTTCTGGTTCCTTCCGTGTAGTAGATAGCTCCTCCGTCAGAAGGTTTGCAGATAAACCGTGCCGGTGATCACGTTCCTCAGGCATCCTCACGCGATTGTTAGAGTCTCTCTGGTTCTTCGCCTTGTTTCCCGTCGTACTTCAGTGTAACTGATCAGCCTCCTCTTCTCACCAGCTCTCGAAGTGTTTTCGCGTGTACATACTGTCCTCGCTTCCTAGCCAATGGGCTTCTGCTGCTCCAGCTGTTCCAGTCGGCTCCGGCTTATCATCTTCTTCCACACCATCTTGACGTGTAAAGTGCGTAAATTTGTCAGACACTTTTTAAATGTCGTCTCAACCTCCATTACCTCTAGTCATGTAGCATCACCTTGCATGTTACGCCGTACAAATCCTGTAAATAATCATGTTAATATAGCACGGTTTATTAATCCTCCACTATGCAGCGTACGCAAATCACTGTTAGTATCGCGGTAGACACAAATAGAAAAGTTTGGTTACAACCACGCACTCCTGTGTGGCAATTGACATTAGCATGGGTAGCACATAAAGTAAATACAGTTAATCACATAGCGCATGTCACTAGTCACAAAGGCAAGCACAATGCTCAAAATCGCGGATACACTGCACGGGCAGAATCAATGGCCAACCGTACTTGTTCCATGTACTTACATCGAATACTTCCATCGTTAATCAACCACAACCAATATGCAGCACTATTACAGCTCTATGAGTTTACCTGGCACGACACTACCATCATCACAATCAGGTTAATGCGTAACGCACGATCTTAATAAACATCAACCAAGCACTACCACTGGTTATGGTGCGCTCGTCAAGATATCACCACACGATGGGCACCACAACCACTGACCCCGTGAGTGCACGTACTTTGTATCTATGAACACAATACACGATGACATACATGACCGCGACATCTAAGCACAAGCATTGTTATCGGTTCACACTTTCAGTTATAAAATATGCTTATATACATATGTATTTGAATAGAAGTAAATTGTAATATATATATAAATATAAATATATATATATATATATGATATCTATATATCTATATATATATTATATATATATAATATTATATATCGTGTGTGTGTGAAAAAAAAATAATATATATTTATGAATATATAAACATGTCATATGTATATACATAATAAATACATATGATATAATGTTGTGTGTGTCTGTGGGTGTATATATTATAGTATATATATAATATATAATATTATATATATAATATAATATTATGTCTATAATCACTCTATTCTTCTATTTAGTACACCCGCATACACACACTATCTCCTCTTCCTCCTCCTCTCCAACTTCCACTTCTATCTTTTCGTCCCCCCCACCCCCTTCCATCTTCTTCCTTCTCCTCCTCCTACTCCTCCTACGTCAACTTCTATCTCTCAGTTCCCCTTTTCCCTCCACCTCTTCTTCCTCCTCCTTCAACTTTTATCTCCTCGTTCCCTTTTCCCCTCCTCCTCTTCTTTCTGATCCTTTCACTTTTATCTCTCCGTTCCCCTATTATATTTTTCTCCGGGCTAGTACAGTGGTAACGTGTCGGCCTCTCATCCGAGGGTCGGCGGCAGTTTCGCGCCCCGCCAGGCGCGAGAAGTTGCCACTGTCGCCCGGAGTTACTGTGCTGTGGCGGGCACCACGGCGGCAAGGACTCGGTTCCGCCGAGTCAGCAGCAGCTGGCCACATGTGAGGCAAATCAATCACGACCGTATGACCTAACATCCCCAAGAATTATCCATTGTATCAAATGGAATCCAAACCAAACTATTAACTATCAACTAACTATTATACATACGCACACATTTAGAATGTATATACATGTATATTGTTTATATTATATATATATATATAATATATATATATATATATATATATATATATACATATATACATATTTATATATACATGTGTATATATATATATATGTATAAATACACACACACACATTAACCACACACGCACACACACACTCACACCACGTACATCAGACACACACCACACGTATATATATATATATATATATATAATATTATTATATATATAATTATATATAATTCATAGATCTATGATATATATATTATATGAGAGAGAGAGAAAAAGAGAGACACAAGATGGGAGATGATGAATAATGAACTAATAAGAAAAAATTATGGATACATATATATGCCGTATTATGTATATATGTATATGTAATAAGTATAAATAGATATACATAAACATTAAACACACATCTAACTACAAGCTCACACACACAACTGAGGCGCATACAAAGAACACACACACTACACAAATGTATTGTACATTCATATCATATTATAGATATCATGTGTATATATATATATATATATATATATATATATTAGATATTAATATATATATTATATGTAATAGGATATATATCTATATTGTTGTTATGTTCTGTATGTCTGGTATGTATGTTTTTTTCATATTTCCTATAATTAAGGAATGTTATACACGCAGACACACACATACCCTCCATACACATTATATCTACATATATATAATCTAGATATATATCATTATTATATATACTGATATATTTATTGAGCTATATTCCTATCTCTCTTGTTACTTTTATATATATTATATATAAACAATTTTATATCATATTTATATATGTCTGATGTATGTATATATGCATATGTATAGATTTATCTATATGCTATCTTAGATATATCTATTATAATATATATGTATATATATATATCTATATATCATATGTGTGTGTGTGTGTGTGTGTGTTTTGTGTGTGTGTGTGTGGTGTTGTGTGGGTGGTGTGTGTGTGTGTTGTGTGTGTGCGTGTGTGTTCATATAATTTCTATATAATTGTACATATATGTATATATATATGTCATACACACAGAACACACTACACAACAAACACACATATATATATATGTGTGTGTGTGGTGCTGTGTGTGTGTGTGTGCGTGCGCATAATCTACATATATTATATAATATATATATAATATATATTATATATATATACTAATATATACTATGTATATATATATTATATATTATATAATATATATATATGTATATATATTATATATAGATATATATATATATATATATATTATTATATATATATATATATATGTGTGTGTGTGTGTGTGTTATATCTATATATATACATATATGTGTGTGTGTGTATTTGTGCACTTCCATATGGTAAGTTTTTTACAATTTTTATCTGGCAATACTTGTGTATTATATATTATTCCATGAGTGGCGAGGTCGGTCTCTAATGATGGCTGTGATTGGTTTAAGTAATTCTATAAGGAATCCGATTAAGGAAATGATAATAAAATGTTATGAATATTCAAATTATGAATATCAAAAACAAACAGGTTCCTCTGTAAAACATTGCAAAATAAACACTGATTTTTATTGTTTCATAAGAATAAAACTAGATTCTGCGACCTCAGAGGTTTAGTGTGTGTGTGTACAGTTTTACATACTATGAATGGTATAACGTATCTTTATGTAATTATAAATGTATAGAACATACATATATAGAGATATTCCAATATCGTTATATGATGAAGTTTCTTTTGCTGAATTTCTTCTCATTCTGAGGTTTCCCTTGCCTTTCAGGTCGGCAGACGGGTTTCCATTCCTCCATTTGTTTGTACATTTTATTAATAGAAAAATAATATCTAATAGTCCCAAATACGTAATTTAAAGCGAAATAGAGATATAATAATGTTTGAATTTCTGGCATGACCAGCTTATTTTGTGTGGTAATTTACAAAATAAAAGAAATCGTACATTTGCCTTCTCCTAAAATTCGAGTTTATATAGGGAGTTTTTTGGCGTCTTTCACGTCCTTTTAAGACATAGATGCTTGTTTAGTAATCCGGTTTATGTGGCGCTTACATGTTGTTTAAAGTGTTGATTACGTTCTCTATATATATTTACTGTACATAGACAGCAGATATATAATATATAATATATCTATATCTATTGATATGATATATATATTATATTATCTATATCTACTATTATATTTCATTATCATTGTTGCTATATTTAATATATATGTATATATTTAATATATTCTCTTCTATCTAGTGTAACAATCTATGTATATATATAAGATATCTATATATATATATATATATATTATATATATATAAATATATAATATACAAATTACATACTACACACAGTACAACCGACCGGAAACATGAAAGTGGCCCATCATAAAATTTGGAATCTATGGATAACATTTAACCTCAGTAACCTTATTATGATGACCTACTAAGGCTGCGTCTGCCTCCCTTTAGAGGGCCCTACCCTATCGTTTCTGGGGGTTGGGAGGGGCGGCAAGGAAATAGCGGGGTCTCGTGGACAAGCTGAGGAAACTCTTGCATGGATGCGGTGCTGTTGTGCGGTGTGTCCTTAGGGGAGGGGGAAAAGAGTCCCCCGGACGTCTTCACTTCCCTCTCACGTCGATCTCCTCCATCTCTCTTCTTTCTGCAAGTGTAGTTTCCATTTACGGAAGGGGAATAGGGGAACATGAGATAGTGGAAAGGAGGAGGTTGTAGGGGGAGGAGAGAGGGGGGAACTGAGAGATAAAATTGGAAGGATCGAGGAGTGTAGGAGTGAGGAGAAGTGGAAAGCTGCTGAGATGGAGAGGATGGCGGGTGGACAGAGGGGAACAGTTAGAGGAGGAAGCAGGAGTTCCCCCTATTCCCTTCTCCTTCCACTTCTAGCTCTCTCTTCCCCCATCCTCTCCTCTTATTTCCACTTCTATCTCTCCGTTCCCCATCCCCCCCTCCTCTTCTTCCTCGTTTCCACTTTTATCTCTCCGTTCCCCATTTTCCCTTTATCTCCTCCTCCTCCTACTCCTTCAACTTCTACCTCTCCGTTCCCCCCTTCACCCCCCCCCTTCCTCCCTCCTTTCTCTTCCTTCTCCCTCCTCCCTCCTACTACTTACTCTACTTCCCATTTCTAGGAAACGGACAGAAGTGGAAGGAGGAGGAATGAGAATTGGGGGAACGGAAAAGACAGAAATGGAAGGAGTAGGAGGAGGAGGAGTATGGAGGAGAAGGAGAAGGAAGTAGTAGTAGTATGAGGAGGAGGTAGGGGAAGGGGGGTAAAGGACAGATAGCTTTGGGAAGCAGGAGGTGGAGGAGAAAGAAGGGGAAAGGGGAATGGAGGAGAGGAGGGGAAAAGGAAAAGACCACGCCCTCTGTGTGAATAAATATATATACCACATATATAAAGATATAAATGTTATATATACATTTATACATACATACACACAAAACCACACAAACACACACACACACATGTTATGTGTATATCTATTTATA